>NC_087204.1:32426845-32488074 GCF_015104395.2 Macrobrachium nipponense | reverse complement strand
GAACACATAAATTTTTACTAGAACTGACCAACGTAAAGCGATGGGCAATCTTTACAAGGAATTTTGTAAATGCTGTTGTTATTTGTTACGGGACTATTCTTAATTAGCATATCTTTAATGGTATTGTTATAAGAGAACACTACATTAACATTAAACGTACGTTTTCAAAATAAGTTACTCCTTATATTTTGCAATTGTCTTTTAGTGTTTTCTCGTCAGTATCATAGCTCCTGAAGAATAGGAGAGTCTTTTATACTTTTTAAAATTTCCTTTCTCCTGGTATGATCTTCACTTCAGGTGTCATTTTGTTGTATAGTCTTGGTGCACAACACACAAATGCTCTTTAGCCTGACTTACAATTTATTCTAGGCTCAAAAAGCCCGTATGCTTCACTTGCATGTCTGATTACGATATTCATTTCAGATCTAGAGAAGCTTAAGCAGTTTCTCAGGTATGCTGGTTCACCATATTGTAATACTTTAAAGACTGTCAGATATATTTTATATTTTATGGGAAATCGAGTAGATGATAATCTTAAATGAACAAAGTTGAGAATTGAAGGGTGACTTAGCGAGGGAGGGAAAAACACGGGTTCTTCCCATGGGTAGGGCTAAATGCGCATATGTAAGTGTTACATAGTAAAAATATGGAATGTTATTCCATATATATAAAAAAACTAAAACTATGATTAATTAAAACCAGTGACCCAAGAGGTCAACCAGATTGCTTGCAGGAATGTGATCAGACCAGAGACGATAAAGTATGCTAAGATGACGTATATAATAAAGTAGGTCCAAGCTTCCTGCTTGAGACAACTACCGCGACCTATAATTCAAACGGCCTACGTGATTTGTAATCTATGTCATCTGTGTGTATGTTCGTATGTTCGAGCTACTGTCTGCTTCCTTTATGATTTGTAAACGAGATTGTAGTCAGATTTGAATTAGCCATCATCATTGGCAGACCTGTACAAATTTCCTTTGATCTTCATCATGTAATCTCAGAGAATAGAAGTAGTTTTTGTACTCAGTGTTTTCTACTAGAACCTCACATCAGAAAGAGATCGAATGAAGTTATAACTATCATCATGGGTTTAACATATCTCCGTCGTCATAACACAAGAAGATATTGACTTCATAAGTTATCATCAAACCCCAAGACACTCCAATGAGTATGGAAGTGCATAACCAACCGACTTAGCGTAAGATTATCGCAAGTCTAACATAACCTCACAGGGCGCCTTATTATACAAGGCAACAGCCCTTATACATATACCCCTTCCCTGAATGAGGGATTTTACGGTTTGAATTGCCTTCATATATATATATATATATATATATATATAATTATTAATATATATATATATATATATATATAAACTTTGTTCACTACTGAATTTAGCAACAAGTCTGCTTTTGCAGCTGTTGTGGGTACATGAGTTAAAATTCAATGTTCAAAACTTTTTTCACATGAATGAATAAAGCTATTAAACATATAAACGAACATTTGATTAAAGATAACTTACGCCTTCGACCTTACGACCTGATAAAATCAGCTAATGCATCAAAAATAAAAACTAAAACTTCTTTAGGTTGTACAAAATTGAAAATACATAAGGTAAAAATTTTTTATAGAGTTAATGTTCTTTTATTGCTGATACTTTTCATTCCTCCTCTGTCTTTATGACGCCAGTTTTAGTAATCATAACTCAATCAATCCTCTACTGACTCATTATAATTGAATTAAATCAGTGTGGCCATTTATTTAACTACATTAGGAGTGCCGATATGAAATAAAAATCTCAAATTACTACTACTAATAGGACTCTATCAGCGCCCCTCTTCAACTTACCAAGTACTATACAGCAATCCGAAGTTCTGAACAGCAAATCTGCGTAGTTTGGAACTTTGCTAGGTCGCAACCAAGTTCACCCTGCCTAATTCAGTTGGCTAACGTATCGAACACCTTTCATTTATTTGAAGACGTTTTATCATCATCGTGTCAACGATAATCACTCATTTCTAGCTCAAGGAATTATAAGATAAAACGTAGTAGGTAAGTAGCTAGCTAGTATAGCCTAGTAGGTAGTAGGGTAAACAACCGCGGACCGTCCATCGTCATCGCGCTGGCGAGGCCTTATTCACTCGATATTTGGTATTTGTCAGTTTTGAAATCCAATAGCCTATGGCGGCGATCGTGTGGCTGGCCGGTCTAACCACAGACAATCCGCCATCTTTCCCAGCCTTCTCAGCACTCATTTGAACAATGTTAGCGTATAGGGTAAAAAACCGCATGGTACAGGGGTGGACCATGTACGGTCAATGTGTACAACCCCAAAAAAAGTACATTATAACGCGTCCTGACATCGGAGATGGGCATCAGACGCGACTTCTTGTTGGTGAGAAACGGAGCTAAAGAAACCTCCCTACTCCGGTGTCAGGACGCTTATTATGTACTTTCTTGGGGTTGTACACATTGATCGTACATGGTCCACCCCTGTACCATGCGGTTTTTTACCCTAGGTAGTGTATGTAACGTTTATTGATCTTACTCAAGATTGCAGTTGTAATCAGCACAATAAATAGCTAGCCTATATAGCCTACTATTAGTGAAAGTATGAAATTTTTTAGGCACAGGATACTGGTACGGCAGCCGTATCCCTGATTGTGATAGATAGGGTAAACAACCGCATGGCCTGGTTCAACTCACTGACAATCACGGCTGGACACCCTCCGAAAAAGTACTTAGGTATAATGCGTCCTGACACCGGAGATGGGCATCAGTCGCTGACTTCTTGTTGGTGATATGGAGCTAGGTAAAGACCTCTACTCACCTTTCAAAGTACCTAAGTGTTTTCTCCAAAGTTAGAAATTAAGGCCAAATTTAAAGCAGTTAAAACAGAGGGTAGTGAAATAAAAAGGGTGGTCCATAACGCTAGTGCAAATCTCACCAAAATGCTTTCGAAATTTTTACTTACGCTTAAAAAATCTTAGAAGATTGATGCCATCTTGATGTTTTTGGAGTCGCTTGTGTCAACAAACTTCCCATTTCCTGTGATAAATCCGCACACCCATTCTACCCATAGATGCTGGGGCACTTTCATCACAACAATCGGAACACGGTCACCGGCCACGGCATTTTTAAGTAAACAACTGTTTTGGTAGAAGACGACGACGAAGCGTGCACTAGATAATTATTTAAATAAAAAATAGTAAACCTCAATATTTTACTATTTATGATGATTAATTTGAAAATATTCGTTATGAAAAAAGTAACTCAATTCTGACTCAAATTTAAGTAATTATTTTTCGGAGTTAGAACGTTCTTTTAAGTCCTGTATTATGACGTTACGACATCTTGACTTTCGTACCTATTGTAGATGAATTGCTATACTCAACTTTTTTGCAGAATAGTTTACCAGTTATTCATGCAGATTGTTATCAGCTATTCATGTAATTGTTATAATCGTAATGCGCATATATATCTTTATTATTTACTTTTTGGATATATGAAGATGTTTTACTGCCGGATTACCGCCGTAGTGTGACGCAATCGCTTTCGGTCCCTGGGCCTCTGTCTGTTTTCGCACCATAAGAAATTAATGGGGCCGAATTGCAATGACCAGAAAGTCGTTAAAAGAGGAAAGTTAGCATTGAGGGGCATATGTTTTGATTGAGAAAAATATAAATTTATACAATAGCTAGCTTGTAAAAAATACTTGATTACAAAAAACTTGATTGACAACTAAGCAGCATACCTACTATGGGTTTCAGAGACAGTGCAAGCACGTTTTTTGGCAATATTTCTGTAACAAACACTCGTATCAGAACGAGATTTTGCTATAGTGTATTACACCCAGTGCCGTAATTTATAAGGATATCGTGAACCACTAATCGTAAAGAATAACGACACTTGTCCTTGTACCAAGAGACAAAAACTCCATTATCCAGAAATGGATACGAACACGCGTAAAAAGCTCCACCTACCCTCTCCCCCCCCTCCACCGCCACCCCTGTCCTTCCTTCCTTCACCTTCCTTTCTCTCTCTCTCTCTCTCTGTTGCCAATTGGTATGTGTTCACCCTCCAAAGTGGGTATAAGACTTGCACAAAACGTGGAAATTGTTGAAATTAGCCTATGTATTGAAAGTATGTATACATAATTATAAAAGCAATTTTATCATTATTGCATTACTATGACAACTAGAATTCATGGAAACAGTTTATAATAATGCATCGGCATATGTGTGAAGCTCCACTAATGTGGCAACAATGATTTTGCCATTCTTAGCATGCAAACATTAAAGGTTACATTTATGTCTGGCATACAGTTATTAAAAAAATCAAAGTACTAATATAGACTTAAATCAATGAAAAGTACCAGCAAAAAAAAAAACATTATAATCCACTTATCCGTCGTCTGCTCTGCGATGGTTTTCAGCAGCCAGATGTACGACAAGGTTAGAAACTTTGGATTGTATCTACTTCAGAAATATCTGTAATTTTTCGGGGTAATTTGGTTGCAAAAAAGGGATAATAGACATGAATTAAATAAACATTTTGAAATAAAAAAGTAAAGTTGAACTAAATAATGAGTAAAGTAAACAATTAAGGGAATAAAATTTTGCAGTGTCGTCGTCTGCTGCTCATAACTGTGTTTGTGGAGTGAGCGCTTAGGAACCAGGAACAACAACGTGGTTCAAGTGCAATGTGGAGTGAATTAAGACCAAAATAAAATGTGGTTTTATCCTTACTGCCATCACAACTGAAACTCCACAGTGCTTATTTGATTGTAATTATACACATTTTGGTCTTAATTCACTCCACATTGGACTTGAACCACGTTGCTGTTCCTGGTTCCTAAGCACTCACTCCGCAAACACAGTTACGAGCAGCAGACAACTACTACACTCTTTATGAGGTGCAAAGCTTTATTCCCTTAATTGTTTACTTTACCCATTATTTAGTTTAACTTTACTTCAGAATGTTTATTTAATTCATGTCTATTATCGCTTTTTTGCAACCAAATTAGCCTGGAAAAATTACAGATATTTCTGAAGTACGGGCAGACGATGGCAAAAAGACTCATCGTTGCCAATCTAGTGAGTTTCACACATACGCCGATGCATTTACAAACTGTTTCCATGAATTCTAGTTGTCATAGTAATGCAGTAATGATAAAATTGCTGTAATATGTATATATATTACAAATACATACGCTAATTTATTTAGGCTATATTTCCCCGGTTTTGTGTAAGTCTTATACCCAGTTTAGAGGGTAAACACATACCAATTGACGACACTGATAAACAATTGAAGAGCGCAAAACGCCGCAAAGAATGCTGTAGTCCCCTTGAATAAGTACGAATAAGTGTTGGTTAGAGGTCAGGTTTACGATTGTTGTGATGAAAGTGCCCCAGCGTCTATGGGTACAAGTGGTGTGCGGATTTAGCACAGGAAATGGGAAATTTGTTGACACAAGCGACTCTGCAAACATCAAGTTGGCATCAGTCTTCGAAATATTTGGAGTTGTTAGTAAAAACTTTGAAAGCATTTTGGGGTAGTGTGCACTGTGCTGGCTACACTTTTCATTACCCTCTGTTTAAATCTTAAAATATGGTCTTAATTTCTAACTTTAGAGAAAATACTTACTTCGAAAGGAGAGTAGAGCTCTTGAGCTCATGTTATCACCACCAACAACTCATGACTGATGAACTTCTTCGGTGTCAGGATGTGTTAAAGTACTTTTTCGGAGGGTGGCCAAAACCGCGGTAGTCGGTGAGTTGGCCAGTCCACTCGGTTGTTTACCCTAATACCTACCTACCTACTAACTGATTTTCATCGCTAAGGGTTCTGAGGCTTAGCTTCGGTGGGCAAGGTTATCTTAGTCCTATGGCTGTGTGTGTGTGTGTGTTTTGCTCTCCTTAGGCAGACTTATAGTACCTATACCTATCATAGGCTTATGGTATGTTGGCACCATGTTAACCATTGGGTTGGCTTGAATGACGACGGGAACAAGATAAAAAAAAAAAGTAAAAGTTGGTTCCCGGTAGTCGGTGACTGTATGTTTACTTTCTTTTAGGGTAAACAACCGCAGTCGATCCATCGTCATCCCGTGGCTTGGCCTTATTCACCCGATATTTAATTGGTGAAACAAGAATACAATTACATCTTTAAGCATACCATTCAAAAGATTGAAATTTCGTCAACATAATGAGATATATGAAAGCACCATACGAACTCTATGTAAAATATGTTTTCAAGGCAGTTTTGAAATCCGATATGGCGGCAACCGCGTGATGTGCCGTTCGTAGCCACAGACAATCTACCAGCCTTCCCAACACTCATTTGAACTATGTTAACGTATATATGTAACGTTTATTGATCTTACTCAAGATTGCAGTTGTAATCAGCAGTAAAACGACATTTTGTTGCCTATATTAGTGAAAGTATGAAACTTCTTATTCCCGGGGTCCTGGTTTGAACTGAAATTCATTTTTACCTTGTGATCGATGGTTTTATCCTCACTGCCATCTCAACTGAAACTTCACAGTGCTTATTTGATTTTAATTATACACATTTTGGTCTTAATTCACTCCAAATTGCACTTGAACCACGCTGTGGTTTCTGGTTCCTAAGCGCTCACTCCACAAACACAGTTACGGGCAGCACACGAGTGTACGGTTTATGAGGTGTAAAGCTTTATTCCCTTAATTGTTTACTTTACTCATTATTTAGTTTAACTTTACTTTGTTACTTCAAAATGTTTATTTAATTCATGTCTATTATCCCTTTTTTGCAACAAAATTAACCCCGAAAAATTACAGATATTTCTGAAGTACTACAGTGGTACCTCGACATACGAAAGGCTCAACTTACGAAAAACTCGAGATACGAAAGCCAATACGAAAAATTTAACGGCTCTACATACGAAAAGTTTTCAAGATACGAAAGGTTTCTGAAAGTCCGAGATTTGCCCGGATAACAATTTTGAAAATCGCGCAGCGCGCCGCCATCTTAGTACTAGTAGACTCGCCACCATCCTCCTGCTCTCCCATTGGTTCGTGATGCTAGTCGCAGCCATGAAATCCTTCTCTCCTATTGGCCAGCGTCCATCCCATCATGCATCTACTATGTACACGTGGTGGCATGGCTCGGCCACTCGGTACCAGCATTGTTATAGTACGCATGTTGTATTAGTTTTCGGGATCGTCAATGTGTACGTAATTTGTTCCGATACGTAATACAAACCATCGGTCCTTTAACAATAGGAAGTAGCTAGCGGCAGCTGGAACGGTCGTAAGCTTCGAACAAGGGGAGAACGGTAGTTAACTGCTTGTCCGACAGTCGCGCGCCGCGCGACTGGGAGGTAAACAAATCACTTTTGCTTTCGGCCGCGGGTGTGAAGGACGTGTTCGTCATCGCTCTCTGCCCGCTTCATCGTCGTATGCTTTGTTTATATTGTGTTTTCTACTAATGGTTTGTTTGACTTGAAAATGAAACTGTAAGTACACTGTTTTCATTTTCATTACTTAATTATGAACCAACATGGAGCTATCGCATAGATGCGGCGATTTCCTCTCTTTTCATGAATGAAGAACCCTTGAATTATGTCTCGGTGCCGAGGGCGGGCGCGCTCGCGACTGAGTCATGTATTTTGGGCGAAAGAGTGTAATTGAAAAATGTAAGTACTTTTTTCATTATATTTTGCCCTGTGCGTTCGTTACCGAGAGCGTGATTGCGCTCGGCACGAGCCTTTTATTTTGTATGATAAATGCAATGAAAGTGGATTCGCAATGTTTTTTTCAGTATTCTTTTCACATTTCATTTTATTTATTTGCATAAATTTAATTTGGATCAATTTTCGCTCTTACCCGGGAATTGATCCTTACGATTATTTTTTGTGAAAGTGAAATCGCAAGTGCAGTATTCTGTTTCATTTTCATATATATTCTATGATAGCATCATATTATTTGGATCAAGTTTCCGTTCTTACCCGGGAATTGATCTTTTTCCCCTTTAGTTTCTATGAAGTGAATCGCAAGGGCAGTATTCTGTTTCATTTCATATTACTTTTCACTGCTGTGCGGGGGTAGGGAAGCGAAGGTCTGCAGGAAGTCGTCGGAAGCTCTCCCGCGACTCCCTTGGTATCCGATTCTTCGTCTTCCTTCCTGCCCCCCTCAGCTTCTTCGTTGTATTTTGTATTTGGGGTCTTCCTTGCATTCGGGGTGGGGCATGTCTTCCCCCCGTGCGTGAAGGAACCCCTCTTACTAATCTGTCTATGCTACCGCAGGTGCTACATCCGTGGGAGACGACCTTGGACAGGTATGGACCACCGCGGCGGCAGGGCATGCCTAGCATCCACGGGCTGCTGCAGCGTCTAGCGAGGTCTGGGGCGGTCTCCACTACTACCACGGCCGCTTATGCTGCTCCCCCCCCTCCTGGTCTACACTCCCCATGCTGTGTCGGTGACGCCGTCTGCCGCTACTAGGGCCGCCGCCGTACCGAGGGGGGGTTGCCGCCGCCGCCTGTTTTCTTCGTGTTGCCTGCCCCAGACTTCCGCTGTTCCAGCAGCTCGCCCCTGGACCGGCCGCCAGTACCCAGGTTCCGCTGGCTGCCGATGATTCTACGAGGCGATCGCTGGGCCTGCCGTACCTGCCGCTGATGTGATTCCCGCTGCTGATGTGATTCCCGCTGTTGGCTTGGCTGTCCCTTCTGGGTCTACCGCTGCCGCTGTTCCTGCTGCTCCTGTCGCTCCTGGTTCCTGAGCCTGTCCATGCTGGTCCTGCCCACGGTGTGTCTTCCCCAGTCCCAGGTCCTTCCGGACAGGTGCAGTCGGGCCGTGTTGCTTCGGCAATAGCCCCGGCTCCGGCCTGGATGGAGGACCTGACGACTGTCCTGCGTGAGCTGACGAGGAAGAGGAAGAAGAGGAAGCTGTCATCTTCGTCTTCATCGTCTGCTGCTGCCTCTTCCCCTTCGACTTCTAAGGCCCATAAGCCGAAGAAGAAGAAGAATAAGGCTGCCTTCCCCCCTAAGAAGTCTCCTTCGGGAACTTCTAAGGGCCCGTCCCACCCCGGTGGGACGGGGGGTCCTTCTGCTGGTCCTCCTGCTCCTTCGGGAGTGGGGCCCGTCTCCCTTTCCGTAAGGAAGAGATAGACGGGGACCAGAGGAGTATCGGTTAGCTCTGGTACTTCCTCGCCTGGTGCTAGCGGCGATGCCGCTACGCCAGGTTCCGGCTCGGTCTCTCGTTCGCGAGAGATCCCGAGTGTACGTGCAGCCAAGTTCGGCGCCAGAGTTCGCTCGGCGCCAAGACGCGGCACGGAGCAGAAGGCTGGTGAGAGCCGCTCAGGTGACTCTCGCCAGGCCAGCGGCCGCTCTTGCAGCGACCAGCTGGTAACCCGGGTTTTCCCCCCTAAGAAGGCTCCTTCGGGACCTTCTAAGGGCCCGTCTCGCTCCGGCGATTCGGGGAGCTCTTCTGCTGGTCCTCCTGCTCCCTCGGGAACAGGGCCCGTCTCTTCTTCTACCAAGGAGAAGACGGGGACCAGAGGAGTACCAGCTTCGGCTGGCACTTCCTCGCCTGGTTCTAGCGGTTCTGCCGCTAAACCAGGATCCGCCTCGGCTTCTCGTTAGCGAGAAGTACCGAGTGGACGGTCTCCCGCGGGAGACCATCCAGCCAAAGTCTTGACGCCCGAGCTCGCTCGCCGTCAAGACCGAAGCGCGGAGCAGAAGACTGGTGAGAGTCGTGCAGACGACTCTCGCCAGGCCAGTGGACGCTCTCGCAGCGACCAGCTGGCTACTCGGGTTGACGTGACGGTCGCTGACCAGCCACGGGTTGAGGCGAGGAAGGGGTCCCACCCCGCGGCCGTCGCAAGCGGCTCGACGCGCCGAGAGGACGCTCGCCGGTTTCACCGCGACAGCGAGCCTAGCAGGTCACCTGACGCCGCTCCCATCGGGACCGGGCGGGGGACGGTAACCAGCAACGCTCGCCTGACGCTAGAGATCAGCGTCGACGTTCTCAGCCGAGCCTCTCGCCCCAGGCGAGCGGCAAGGCTAGGCCTGCTGCTCGATCGCCACCGCCGGCGGGTTGACGATCAGCAGCAGCCCTCCAAGCACGCTGGTCCTGCCAGCGAGCTAGGGGGGAGCGTCAGGTCTGCCTCTCCTGTACCTTCAACCTCCTCGGGCTACACTGGGAGGAGCGAGGTACCTAGGAGTGATCGCGAGAGGTGCGCTGCTCGCGATCCCATTATGACGCCGTATGGACCAGGCACGTTCTAGGACCGACCAGGACATACGCGCAAGTAGCTGGAGGCGACCGTCAGGGGTCTGCCGCTGTTCCTCCTTCTGAAGGAGGAGTATCTCGGGATCTGTTCTTGCTGGAGGGACTGGACGGTCCTACTCCGCAAGACGCGGTTACTCCCGAGATACAGAGGAATTTTGCAGAAGTCTTTAAGCTGATTCGTCAGCATAATGACCTTGCGGAAGGATTGACCGCTCCCACCAGCAGAGCCCACGTCTCTTGCTCGAGTCGTTTTGGGGCCCGAGAACCCAAACCGACGGTGGGTCTGCCACGATCGGAGCTTGCCGATTCTGTCTCGAACCAGAGTCTCTCGTCTCCGGACAAGAAAAGAAGGCTCTCTCAGTTCTGGCCGGGTCGATCAAAGCTACTTCCACCTCCTCTACTGCGACAGCGGTCGGTTTATACGTGTCTTCGGACACCGTATTTAAATACTCCTTCGGTCCTCCTGAGAGGTTTCGACCTCGACGAGGACTGGAATGAGTTGGAGGACGGTATTGGCTCTCTCCTGTCAGGTGTCGATCAGCCCCACCCAGACGACGTTCACAGTGGCGGCAGACCCTTACCTACAGAGAGATTCGTAACCCTCCGCGGGAAAACGTTTTCTCCTGACGATACGTTTTCCCAGACTCTGAGAGGCCATCGCCGCAAGGCGATGGCTGCTCCTACTCTTCTCCAACTGCTAGTTCCACTGGGAAGCGAGCGAGTATCCAATTCCTCCCCACCCCCATTCCCTCTCTCCTTATGGCTACGAGGGAAAGGGGAGGGATCCTACAGAGATTTCTCTGTAGGATCCCACGTTGGGGACTGCGCTACCGGGGGACCTTCGGGTCCTACCTGACGTAAGCCCCGGTCGTTGAGGAGGGATCCTGCCCCATTCTCGATTTCTACGGGAATCGAGAGGACCACCAGCCGATATCGTTTGACGAATTTGGTGGGGTTTCGCAGACTGCTTAGAATTCTACGGAATTTCTAGCGCATTCAGAGTGTTCAGAGTTTTTTACGATCTCCAAACACTTAGGCGAGACCACGGTCCAAAGTGAGCGAGACGAGAATCTCCGATATGTTACACGATAATCGGGAACCTCGCCTATGCTCGAATTCCTGGAATTTCTAGCATTGGGAAGAAGACTGCTGCTGAAAGAAACTATCTCACAGTAGGCGACCAACCTGGAATAGAGAAGATCGGACGGGAATATCCAGTTTGGCTTGAACTATCGTCTTAGTATTCTGTTCACCATTGAAGCTTTCCTTCGAGGAAGACTTCTCCTTCACTCTCTTTGATAGAGATCGAAGGTGGTCGATCTCCAATCCTTATTTTTTGTTTTCTTGAAGGAAAGAATTTAGGATGGAGATCGTTGTTCAGAATCCTACAAATATATCTACGTATATTAACCTCGCGACATGATTCTACTAAGCAGTTGAATTGTCCGAGGGGTAGGCGCATATCCTAGTTAATCTACGGATTGCGACTTAGAAGAGAAGTATTCTAATTGAACTGCAACTCGGGGTTGCCTGCAACCTCCCAGGAGTTTTCAGTTTCAATTTTATATACCGTACTTATGGTTTTGTCACGACAACACCATTTCAACTTTTATATTTACCGAAATTCGTTTCGCCTAAATATAATTGCTCGAGCATATCTTTTATGCTCGGTAGTTCTAGCCGAACGCATTCCTTCGTGGAATAATGGATTACCTGGCAACTCAGGATGACGAGTCAGCGAGAGCTCAGGCTCAAGTACTGCGTATTGAACTGCCTGATAGCAGCTCAGTATCAGCTGGGCCTCTGAGATGCACGGTCAGTTATGTCTCTCTCTCCCCTGCTTTGATTGACTACCGAACCGTATCTCTGCCCAACAATCATGGACTTAGGTCTCTGATTAACGGGGATTCTCGCAATAATGAAGGACCATCTACTGCTGTGACGCTAGATTCCATCGCCTTCGACATTGCGAGAATTTTCAACAGAGATATCTCTTGGACTCTTTCATCTTTCTGTTTACCGCACGGTAACAGAAGTCTATACAAGTCTCCCGCTGCATCGCACTGCGATAATGCGAATGATTTTGCAGACATCTGAGTTTGTCTTCAAAATATCTCTTATTCGTAGGTGTACAATTGTTCATTGTTCAACCCGAATTACAAGATGTGTCAGAAGACATCGCCTACTCTCCGACCTGACAGCTCTACTTCCAAATGTTCAGCCCATGAGAAGCAGTTCTTCAGGCGGCTTTCCCTGTGTTTTCATTACTGAAGAACGCCCCGCTTTCATTGCAACTACGACTTCTCACCGGACAGCAATGAAATAGCGGTTAGCGTTTTCAGTCATTTGTAAGCTCAGGTTATGAATCTTGAGAATCCTTCTCTCGATTCGTCTGTGAAGACGTAGGTTGCATTCAATATCTACCTTCGTCTTCAACGGTACATAGTGTTGTTTCTCCTTAGCTGAGATTCAACAACTATGAGATGTTTTGCCTTCAGGGACCTCGGTCTCTAGAAGGCAATTGACTTTCGCCTGTTGGGCACATGCCTTAAGAGAATCATCACCTCGCTGTCCGGCATTGGTGACAAAACAAATACATTATTTGTTTGGTCTCTCGGCATAACCCTTTAAAGGCGAAGGTCACGTGACTTACTCGGATGCTTGGACAACTTGCCTCCTACCGAACGCAGTCAGTCGGCAGCTGTCAGAGCGGCCGAGTCAGTTACGAACTACGCTGTTGACTTAGTTCGGTTGTTACAGAGCAATCATTACTTCGTTTTAATAGCTTGTCCACAGTACCCATACCATCGACACCCAGCATGGAGTGTCGGTGTCCTATCCACTACCGAGAACTTCGCTGCATGGGGATAGGAGGATGCGAGAGACTTCGTGGCAAACGGACAGACCAGTATGGGTACTGGACATCACCGAAGTAGAGAAGAGGGATAGGTCATGCGACTATTTCCTTCTTTTCCTCTGAGGAACTGCATGACTTCTCCTGCGAAGTCAAGCATCCAGGGGATGGGGATCCGTGACGCTCGATTTCGTACCGAACTTCGTAGCGAAGACTCAGAACCCTTCGGTCCCTGACGATTGGTTCGAGTCGTTCACAATCCCCTCCCTAATGGACTTCACCGCCTTCAATGCGAAGGAAATGCTGCCTTGTCCGCAAGAACTTCTCCGTGGCGCAGGTACTGAAGGCAGGGGTCTGGTCCAACCAGACCACATGCCCTTCCTTCTACCTTCGGGATATTGCACACAGGTCCTTGGATCTTTTTCCTTGGGACCCATGGTGGCTGCTCAACACGTTGTGTAGCGAACCCAGACCCTCGCAGGCTGAACAGCATCGAGTCCTGGTGTGACCGTAAGAATGGATGAGTGAATGAGAGTGTGACTGGCTCCTCTTCCCATCTTTTTCTTTCCCTCTACCTGTGGTTAGAGGGACACGGTCGTCACCCTGCTGGATAAGGACAAGATGCAGGTGAGCTACTCAACAGAGCCCATCCTATCCCTTTCACTAGGGATAGGAGCGTATATCCACCACTTCCTCCAACAAGGGGGAGGAAGTGGATGCCAGCTTGAGACAACCCATACTTTATGTTGCCTCTTGCAAACAGGAACAAGTTCTTGCTTGCTGGTACGAAGAGATACGCTTGCCTCTCTCTTAGTACTCGGCCCAGAGGTCTGACCATTGATCCTGCGGTGCACACCCCGATCAATCGGACAGAGGCTTGGATCCCTCCCTCGCTCTTACGACCAGGGAGGCATTCCAGGGATGGACGAACACCAGTCTGTTCATCAAAAGACTCAGATTCCTCCCACCAAGAAGTGAGTCTTCCTATTGTTAAAGGACCGATGGTTTGTATTACGTATCGGAACAAATGACAATTTGTCGAAAATTGCATTTTTCCTAACTATACAAACCTGAGGTCCTTTACATATAGTCCCTCCTCATGCAACCCCTCACTCTGCGTATTTTGCATGGGCCAAAAGCAAAAGTGATTTGTTTACCTCCCTTTCGGACAAGCAGTTAACTACCGTTCTCCCCTTGTTCGAAGCTTACGACCGTTTCAGCTGCCGCTAGCTACTTCCTATTGTTAAAGGACCTCAGGTTTGTATAGTTAGGAAAAATGCAATTTTCGACAAATTGTCATATTTTAAATAAAAGTGACCAAGATCTCTCACATGGGATAAGTGATCAAAGGGTCTCTCATGGGATAACTGGAAACTTTGCAAGGTTGGTAGAATCTCCACTCCCTGCTGAACAGAGGATGTAGACCAATCATTTACAACATGCATACCAGTATGTATACGTATAGTCAAGGCACTTCAGTTTATGTTGGAGGTCAGCAGCCGAACATTCAGTACCCAAACATTCAGTACCCAAATCAGTTGCAGAGAGAGCATTTGGTTGAACAGGGTTTTGATGGACACCAGGGCCAACAGAGTCATGAGGTGCAAAAAAAGAACCAAGTGATAAAAAACAGAAAATTGAAATTCTGTAAAAAAAAAAAGAAAAAGAAAAAAAACCTACGTAAAGTAAAAAAAAAAAGTAAAAAAAAAAGTTAAAAATCAAAAAAGAGAGAAAAAAAACGGCAGAAATTAAAGCCGCTTTTCATAAAGTGCAATCATTTGTAGAAGACACCCCCCGAAAAGGCTCACACAGGAACATTGTGAAAAGTAGGCAGAAGCAATCTTCCTTGGATAGTTACGTATGTACGTAGCCTCACTCAAAAGGTAAGCTTCCACATTTTACGTACAGTATATTTCTTGTTACCATGTACACTAATATACACTTTATTTACAGGTTATATTTTGCATTTTTTTATTAATTTAGGTATTGAATGGTCGAAATTGTTGTAGTATTTCATTGTTTATAGGTCAATTTAGCTTTGTTATGAAATTTACTGGGGTGTTTTTGGAGGGCTTGGAACGGATTAGTCATTTTACATGTAAAATGTGGTCCAAGATACGAAAACCTCATGATACGAAGGGCGCCTCGGAACGGATTAATTTTGTATCTCGTGGTACTACTGTACATATGAGCAGACGACGACAAAATGACTCATCGTTGCCAATCTAATGGAGCTTCACACATACGCCGATGCATTTACAAACTGTTTCCATGAATTCTAGTTGTCATAGTAATAGAGTAATGATAAAATTGCTGTAATATATATATATTCTACAAATAGATGCGCTAATTTCACTTATTTCCCGGGTTTTGTGTAAGTCTTATACCCAGTTTGGAGAGTAAACACATACCAATTGGCAACACCGATAAACAATTGAAGAGCGCGAAGAACGCCGGAGGTACCGTTCACAAGCAAAACTGTTGATATTTGAGTCAAGAATCTAGTTTTTCAACAACGATATTTTCAAATTAATAATCATGAATATGTAAAAATATTTATGCAATTCATGACCTTATACTGCCGTTTAACTATTTATTTAAATAATTATCTAGTGCACGCTTCGTCGTCTTCTACTAAAAATCGTAGTTCCCTTGGATAAGTAGTGGTTGGAAGTTGGTGTTTACGATTGTTGTGAAGAAAGTGCCCCAGGCGTCTATGGGTACAAGTGGGGTGCGGATTTAGCACAGGAAATGGGAAGTTTGTTGACACAAGCCACTCCGCAAACATCGAGATGGCGTCAATCTTCGAAACATTTTTAGTTGTAAGTAAAAATTTTGAAAGCGTCATGGGGGTAGTGTGCATTGCGTTTGGCAACACTTGTCATTACCCTCTGTTTAATCTTAAAATATGGCCTTAATTTCTAACTTTGAAGAAAATACTTACTTCGAAAGCTGTTCCTCTCACCACCAACAACTCATGAGTGATGATCATCTCCGGTGTCAGGACGTGTTAAAGTACTTTTTCGGAGGGTGGTCACAAACATGGTAGTCAGTGGGTTGGCCAGTGGGCACCAGTCACGAGTCATCGGTGGTGAGAGCTACAGCTCGATACCTCTACTATCCTTTTGAAGTAAGTTTTTTCTCCAAAGTTAGAAATTAAGGTCGTATTTAAGATTATACAGAGGTTAATTAAAGTCTAGCCATGCGCAGTGCAAACATACCTCCATGACGCTTTCAAAATTTTTACTTATACTAACACCAACAATTTAGAAGATTGACTGACACCATCTCTGTGTTTGCAGAGTCGCTTGTGTCAATAAACTTAACATTCCATGTGCTAAATCCGCACACCACTTGTACTCATAGATGCTGGGGCACTTTTCTTCACAACAATTGTCAACAATGACACCAACGGCGGCTTATCCAAGGAAACTATGATGTTTTGGTAGAAAAAGAAGTGGCACTAGATAATTATTTAAATAAATAGTTAAACAGCAGTTTAAACTGGTTGTAGTTATGTGTTATGATATTGTGTGAACTGTAATCATAATTTTGGTAATTCTAGGCAATAGCTCCGCGCAGACTGAATTGCATAATTTTTTTACATATTCATGATTATTAATTTGAAGATATTTGTTGTTGAAAAAGTAAATAGATTCCTGACTCAAATATCAACAGTTTTGCTATGAACAGTACCTACGACGTTGTTCGTGCTCTTCTATTGTTTATCAGTGTTGCCAATTGGTATGTGTTTACCCTCCAAACTGGGTATAAGACTTACACAAAACCCGGGAAATAAGTGAAATTAGTGTATCTATTTGTAGTATATAAGGGATTTTGACGTAGGAAAAATCTATTTCTGGGCGAGGAAGCCGTGTCGCCCAGTGAAATGTGTCCTCTTTAGCACTATTTCTAGTAAAATATTGCTATGATACCAGAGAACTGCTAAATTGGACATGTCAGAAGTCTCTGACTCGCTCACCTAAATAAAAAGGGTGTCGGTATAGAACTGGGGCGAGTGTTAAACACTACCACAGTAACCCTCCTTGTTCCTCATCAAAAGACCCTGAAAACGGGGAGCCGACCTATAGGTCACACCCAGCTACCCTGTTGAAGGGGACTGCGGCGTCATACTTATCGATAGCAAAGAAGCTTGGTGCACAGCAAGGGGGGGAAAAAGGAAAAAAGGGGGGGATTTCACTGGGCGACGGCTTCCTCGCCCAGAAATAGATTTTTCCTACGTCAAAATCCCTTTTCTGGGCTCAGCCGTGTCGCTCCGTGAAATTGTACCGAGAAACACCAAGCTATACTATCCTGAAAGGAAAAATCATATTAATGAAATCAAAGGAAATAATAAAATAGTTTAGAATTGGAAAAAATACAATTTATTTACAAAATATACTATATAGCCAAAACCAAAACATGTGGCAACATTTGCAACAAGTCACATACATAATAAAATAATTACAGATAATTTGTATGTACGTAAAAACTATACATGATTATACACTTATTCTAATAGCTAAGGCATTTGCTGAGGTAGGTAAAATGCTAATGAGGCTGGCATAATTGAACAGATTCATATGACACAAGGACGGTACTATAATGTGTAGCAGTGGGAGACACTGGCCTCCCTGCAGCTATTGCATGAAATTTAAGATCCTCTAAAGACTTAAGGTAGTGCTTTTTGAAAACCAAGGGTGACTTCCAACCAGTATACTTCTTCAGATCATCAAAATCCATATATTTGTGAAGAAGTTAACAGAAGTTTGCTATTGCCCGAATGTCATGCACCTTGGGGAATGACCCCCCTGGGCTGGCTTTCTTGATATATAAAATCTGCTGCCTAATGCCTTTTAGAGATAGTGTACCACCATCTTTTCTAATGAAAAGGGGGCCTTCGGAATAGGTAGACGTTCCTAGATAAATAGTCCTTAAGAGTTTTAACAGGACATAACGATGGATCCTGCGGAAGCGGGACAATCTTCCATGGAGACCACCTCATCAAGGGATCTTCATTCTTAGCTAGAAATTGCTTATTTGGCGAAAGCAACACGTCCCCCGAGAAAGGAACTAAATATGCTTCATCTCTAGATAAAGATGACAGCTCTGATATTCTGGCACCTGAAGCTAGACTCAATAAGAACAGAGTTTTACGCAAAATGGTTTGGTAATCACATTGAAGTTGTCTGTTTCCGAGGCTAACCTAAGAACATCATTAAGAAACCATGACACTGACGACAGTCTGTGAACGGGCCGTAGACGTGCACATGCCCTTGGGATAGAGGTGAAATAAGACTCGGTTAGATTGATACCAAACCCGAGAAGAAAAATCTTTTTCAGAGCTGACTTAGTGGTTGTAATTGTTGCAGCTGCCAAGCCTTGTTCAAACAAAGACCTGAAGAAGGTTATGGCCACGTTCATGTCATTACTTTGATATTTGATTCTCTGAGGAACGAAGACAATTTCTTAACTGCTGAGTCATACTGGCGAAGCGTAGACTCTCTCTTGTCTGACTCCAAGAACAACATGTTCTGTGGATCAATGTCGCCTACTCTCTTACCTGCAAACTTCATGAAAATCCATAAAGTTAGGGTTTTGTGAAGACCTGAGGAATCGAACACAGTCCTCGTTTGAACTTGTTGCGATAGTCTCAAGTCCGGGAGAGGGTGAGGGCGAAGACCTAGTTCCAGGAGAAGGGGAAACCAGTTGCTCTTGGCCAGTGAGGGGCTATGAGAGCCACCTGGCCTTCGAAGGATCTCAACTTGTGCAGCACCTTCAGGAGAAGGTTCACTGGAGGGAATAAATAGATTTTCGACCACTGGTTCCAATCTATGCTCACCGGGCGTCCGTAGCGTATGCCAGAGGGTCCAGATTGGGGGCTACATAACAAGGCAGCTTGTGGTTTGCCTCTGTGGCAAACAGATCTACTTCTAGACCTGGTACTCTTTGGCAAACCCTCTCGAAGGATTCTTGGTCCAGTGACCATTCTGATTCCAGAGGGACCGACCGAGACAGGGCGTCTGCCACTACATTGTGGACTCCTGCCAGGTGAGTAGCCGACAGATGCCAGGTGTTCTTGGCTGCTAGAGAAAAGATTGCTATCATCACGTGGTTCACATGACTTGACTTTGAACCACCTCTGTTTATACAGTGTACTACTACTGCACTGTCGAGGACCAACCTGATATGAGTCTTTGGAGGACGGAGCTTTTTTAAAGTTAGAAACACTGCCATAGCTTCTAGAATGTTGATGTGAAGTGTTTGGAAGTGAGGTGACCAAGTTCCCTGAACCTTCTCGTGCTGTGAATAACCTCCCCAACCTGTCAGCGATGCGTCCGTATGCACCACTAGGGACGGGGACGGACAAACTGCAACGGTAACTCCTTGGCTAGGTTGGCGGCCTTTGTCCATGGGCGCAGGCGTTTTCTGAGAATCAGAGGTATCCGGGCAAACTTGTCCCGACACTTGGCATTTGCCTTCGAACGCCAAACTCGATTGATGTCCTTGAGCTTGGCTTTCAACAGAACGTCGTGACTGAGGCAAACTGGAGCGAGCCTAGGATCCTCTCCTGATTCCTTCTCGAAGTCTCTTTGCACTTTAAGAATTGTCTTGTTGCCTTGGCAATCTCCTTTCTCTTTCCTGCTGGAATGGAAAGTGTGTGAGAATCCAAGTCCCAATGAATCCCTAGCCACTGGAACTTGGACTCCGGAGTCAACCGGGACTTGGTCCTGTTGATCTTGAACCCTAAATATTCCAGGAAAGACATGACCTTGTCCGTGGCTTTCATACATTTGCCTTTGTCCCATCTCCCAGATTAGCCAATCGTCTAGGTACGCCACCACCAATATACCCTGGGATCTTAGCTCCTGCACCACTGCCTCCGCCAGTTTCGTGAAAACCCTTGTGCTATATTCAGCCCGAAGGGCATTACTTTGAAGAGTAGGCTTCTTTCCCTAGTTTGAAGCCGAGGAATGGTCGGAAGTGCCGAGCTATCGGGACATGATAGTAGGCGTCTGTAAGATCTATAGAGGTGGTGACGGCCCCACGGGGAGTAAGGTAATCCGCACCTGAGAGATGGTCAGCATTTTGAACTTGTCGCAACGAATGTACAAGTTTAGACGGGACAAGTCTAAGATCACCCTTCTTTTGTCGGTCCCTTTCTTTGGGACGCTGAATAGACGACCCTGAAATTTCAAGTTCTTCGTCTTGGAGATTGCTCCCTTCTGGAGAAGGTCCTTGAGTAATCCATCAATTCCTGCGTTTGTTCCTGATAGAAGGTGATGGGTGGAGGAGGACCTTTGATCCAACTCCAGCCTAGGCCTCTGGATACTATGCTTTTTGCCCAACTGCTGAACCCCCAACGATGACGAAAGAGGTACAGCCTGCCTCCTACCTGAGAAACTTCATTGAGATGATGAAGGCCGGGATCCTCTGCCTGACCTTGCACCTCTAGTTTCGCGCCCTTGGGCTCTGGCTCCTCCGCGCTGGCGAAAGGATCCTCTAGCCCTGCCACCCCTAGCATTCTGGTAAAGGGGTGAAATGCCCGACTCTCATAGACCGGTTAAAAGCGGGCGACACTGAATACTGTGAGGAGGCCTGTTGGTTTTTAGACGGCGGCGAAAGGAAGACAAATTGATGCTGTTGCTGAGGCTGAGCCTTAGAAAGTCGAAGGCTGGGATACCTGTTGAATTGGAACAGCTTGTAGCACAGGATGCTGTTGCGGGACTTGGAAAGGTAGGAACTTCCTTTGCCTCTTCTTACCCTAAAACTGGAGGAAGAAGACTCTGATTTCCTTTGAAAGGATTCCCCAACGCAACCTGATGCGTTGGTTAAGACGTGATGCTCGCTCTGAACCTCGGATACTGCTGAAGCTGGGAAGAGATCTGCACCCCAGATTGAGGAAGCTAGAAGCTTGTTGGGTTCATGCCTTATCGTCGCCTCAGACAGAACATGCTTCCTGCAATTTCTCCTAGCAATGCAAAGTCGTACAAGTCACATTGCATGCTTAAAAGTAAACGACTTCGCAATGACCTTAAACAGCAGCTCCTGAGCGTACTCCCGAGCCGCCGTCTCTGTCATCACTAGGGAGTTAAGAGACCTTGCGAGACGTGTCTTAGCGTCAAATTCGGCTTGGATCAATGCGTCTGACAGCCTAGGAAGGCGTTCACTAAACAAGGTGATTGCACAATCTGGCTTCAGCTTGCCTACCGAGAACGTAGCTGGCAAATCCTCCCACAAATCCTCCCTACCTGGGAGTAGTAAAGATGTGGGATCTGTCTCCCTAAGCTGGGGCATGGGCTCTTCTCGAGTCACTGCCTGGAGTGTTAGTTCTGCTACCTTTGATGTAAAAGGTAAGGGGTTGCCGACATCAGTTGTAAACATGGTGAAAGGACTTTTAAAAGCTGTTATTCTAGTATTTGAGCAGTCCCACTCTTCTAGGCTCCGTACCCATGTTTGCTGAGCCTGATCTCTAGAAAGGATAACAGTCTCCTTGGGGACCTTATCCTCTCTAACCAGAGCTGCCTCCGTAAGCCTAACATAGCCGATAAATGGAGGCTGTAACCTTCGGGGAAAAACTCGAAATCCTCGAGCCTACGTGTGCCGCAACCTTCTATAGTCAACATCCCATTGACAAACGGAGCGAAGTTAGCACCCTCCAGGGATTACCGGGGTGGAAGGGAGGGAGCGTGGACCCGTCAGGCATGCTCTGAGCTTGCATCAAGCTACTAGAAGGGGCCGAAACTGCCGACTCCTGTCTGAGACCTGCAATCAGGGAGTCCTGAGCACCTAACCTGCTAAACACTTCTTCAAACCTTGCTGCAACTGAGCTGAGTAAACTACCAAGGCTACTGACCTGATTTAGAATATTTGTGTTGAACTGGTCTTGGTCAACGGAAGGAGAATCATCCTGTCCCTCTTGCGGTACCTTAAGAGGTATCCGGTCCCTAGAGGTTAATGGAATGGGACTGGTAGGGCAATAGGAAGACTTCCCTCCTTGAGACCTTGGGATTGAAGTTTGGAAAGTGACTTTATTTTAGTTTTAATATGTGTATGAACTCTGGTGACTGCCCAGGCCTTGGCACTGTCTCTGATCTGCCTTTAAGCAAGGTTTTACCCGCAGGTTTTTTCTTTAGTTTAGGAATCACAGAGAAGGAGTGCAACCTGGGAGGGGGCAAACCTCCTGTGAAACCCATGAAGGAATTGGAAGTAGAAGGAGAGGAAGAATCAGAGTCACTCAAGGAAAGATCCGGTGACTAACAAGCTAGCCTCATTAACACTGTTACCTGTACCGTGCCTAGTGTAACGGGCAAATCCTCAACACTTCAAGTGAGACTTCCTCTAGTCCAAGGTCCGGCAATTCCGCCTCTTGCTGTTCAATAACTGAGTCTTGTATTGATTTGATAATTGGTGCCGCTACTTTTGGATCGACGTATCCGGCAGATTTTCCGGCTGGGAAGAGCAAAGTCGCCATATCTCGGGACAGAATATACGGCTTAGCCTTCCCTACGTTCCGTCCAACCCTCCAACCCAGATCTTGAGGGCGGAGAGTGCAGCATCCTTAATAGACTGCTCAGCCTGTAATGCAAGGAATGTGTCCCAATACCAAGTAAAATTCCCTTGAACCTATTATTCTATAATTATTGATTAAACAATGTAATTTAATTTAAAGAAATTTTAATTGATCATTTATTTTATCTCATTTCAATATTTTTTTTTTTTTTTTTTTTTTTTTTTTATTACAATAAACATAGAATCAGCAGTGCGGCAACTTACCGAAGAGGTAGCCTGATGTACCAAGTCGTAGCAGGCAAAACAGTTTTCATGATGCCAGACCACGGAATCAGGAAGCAGCACTGCACAGGGGGCGTGGCCCCGACAAACGTCATGGCCGCACGGATCTTGCAGAGCAGCACTACAGCCGGCAACCAGACACTGAGAGGCCTGTAAGTGCAATAATATATAAGAACAATTGCACACACTTAATAGGATAATGAAATATATTTCTTTTCTTTTTTTTTTTTTTTGTGCCGGAGCATTCCGGGCTATAAAGAAAAGAAAGGGTATAAATATATTCATATGTTAACGTCCCGGGGACTGTGTAAGGAAAAAAACCACCCGGAGTTGTATACCCGGAGCTGTATGACCCGGAGAGGGGGGTACACGAAGTAACCCGGGGCGGCCACATGAACTCGCAAGTCCGTGGCAAGAAAATAAAAATAAAAATAAAGATAAAGATAAAAATAATGATAGTAAAAACTAAAATAACAAATATACTATCTCCGCCTACGGAAGAGTAACTTCCGTAAACACAACCCTCAATGACTCCGGGAGAGGCCGGAATCTAAACCCGCCTTATGCGGAGAGGGAATGTTTTGTTTTAGGCGGGTGGATGTAAGCTCCGGGAGTGAAAGAAGCAGAGCGCAACAATCCACGGAAGCCGAGGCTGAAACGCAGTGCGACTAACAACTCCGGAGGCGGTCGGCTAAGAAGCGACACTCCCCAGCCCAAGGTCCTGGGAGACCCACTACACCTCCCCCTCCGCTGGTGGACCGGCCGTCAGCGACAAACAACGAGAGCGGCACCCAACTACGGGGAGTCCCACGAGAGAGGGGGAGGGAGGGAGGGCTGAAGGGGGGACGATCACGTGACCAGCGATTCCCCGCGAATAAAAGGATCACGAGGAAAACGCAGGCAAAGCCTATGAAGGCTAGCTGCCGACCGAACACCCAAATATACATAGACAAAATAAAATCAATTACTTAAAGCTAAGGGAAAAACATGCTTTAACAGGGGTAATGAAAAAGGGGAATTCTTGAATGAAATACCAAACTAAAATAAAAGGGAAAATGGGGAAAGGGGAACGAAAGATAAACAACGAAGCACGAAACAAAGAAACGTGCACGAACGCGACGCCCCCTTGAAAAAACGAGAAAATCATGAACATAATAAACGTAGATCAAACCAAGAATCGACAAAGTAACTGCCACCCAAGACATAATAAAATATATACCGAAATACCATAAGTTACGAGTATATAAAATATAAATATATAGGTACTGATTTACTGAAAGAAGCCGCTCGAAATTGTACAAAAACAAGGAACGACGTAATGGCGGCTCGCTACCGCTCGTTACGGGAGGAGACGCCTAACAAAATCCTAAATAAAGGCAAAACGAAAGGCAAAATCACTCCCTAAATACAGAAAAAGGGCGGGCGAACCAGTACTTAACTTGGGTGAAGAGGCAGATTGACGATCCATACGAAAAAGAATAACGAAACCAATAAAAAGAACAGATAGCTATAAAAAAGCGTGCAACGCTGGGAGGCTATCGATAAGAATGAAGCCGCAGTCCCCTTCAACAGGGTAGCTGGGTGTGACCTATAGGTCGGCTCCCCGTTTTCAGGGTCTTTTGATGAGGAAAAGGCTAATTGGAGGGGTTACTGTGGTAGTGTTTTAACACTCGCCCCAGTTACTATACCGACACCCTTTTATTGAGGTGAGCGAGTTCAGATGACTTCTGACATGTCCAATTTAGCAGTTCTCTGGTATCATAGCAATATTTTACTAGAAATAGTGCTAAAGAGGACACATTTCACGGAGCGACCACGGCTGAGCCCAGAAATTACATATTAGAGTAATTTTATCATTATTGCATTATTATGACAACTAGAATCATGGAAACAGTTTGTAAATGCATCAGCGTAAGTGTGAAGTTCCACTAAATTGGCAACGATGATTTGCCGTTGTCTGCTCCTATCTACTTTAGAAATATCTGTAATTTTTCGAGGTTTATTTGGTTGCAAGAAATGGATAATAGACATGAATTAAATGAACATTTTCAAGTAACCAAGTAAATTTAAACTAAATAATGAGTAAAGCAAACAATTAAGGGAATAAAGCTTTGCACCTCATAAAACTGTGTAGTTGTGTGCTGCCCGCAACTGTGTTTGTGGAGTGAGCGCCTAGGAACCAGGAATGGCAAAGTAGTTTGAGTGCAATTTGGAGTGAATCAAGACAAAACATGTATAATTACAATCAAATAAGCACTGAGGAGTTTCAGTTGTGATGGCAGTAAAGATAAAACCACCGATTACAAGGTAAAAATGAATTTCAGTTCAAACCATGACCCCGCGAATAAGAAGTTTCATACTTTCACTAATAGAGGCAACAAAATGTTGTTTTGTTGTGCTGATTACAACTGCAATCTTGAGTAAGATCAATAAATGTTACATATATACGCTAACATTGTTCAAATGAGTGCTGGAAGGCTGGAAAAGATGGTGGATTGTCTGTGGTTATGAACGGCAAGTCACACAGTTGCTGCCATATTGGATTTCAAAACTGCCTTTAAAACATATTTTACGAAGAGCAACTTCAATCTTTTGAATGGTGTGCTTAAAGATGTAATTGTATTCTTGTTAAACCAATTAAATATCGAGTGAATAAGGCTGATCCACTCGTTAAACCAATTAAATATCAAGTGAATAAGGCTGATCCATGCGATGAGGATGGATCCACTACGGTGTTTCCCCCTACCCCTCTCTATCTCATGACATCTTTTTATTTATTTTCTTAAGTATACCTAGGGATTACTGGTTTTAGTGCAAAGAGAAATGCAAAGAAATATTATAAAAAATGTGTATACCTCCCAGAAAGTTATTGCATCTCCCCATTTTAGTAAATTTCATAAATATTTTACAACAAATATACTCAAAATCTGTTACTGGTTGTAGTTGTGTGTTATGATATTGTGTGAGCTGTAATTATAATTTTGGTAATTCTAGGCAATAGCTCCGCGCGGACTGCAAGGAATTTTCTTGCTAGTATGACAGCCGCTATGGATTGAGGCATCAAATGTATTTCGCCTTGTTAATTACAGTCGACCCTCCAAAAAGAACTGTAAATTATTAATGAGCAACCCAAATACTATAGGAAACTGGTTTCCGTGAAGTACCTGATGCGGAGTTATTACCTAGATCTACCATAATTTTAAAAAATAAAATAAATTATTAGAAAAACTTCTATCCTAACTTGGTAAAATTAGCATATTTTTACAATTTTGTAAAAGAGGCCTCACACAGGGTTGTAGTAAATAGTCACTTTCAGCTTCCCGTGGAAGGTAGGGAAAAATGTTTGAATTTCTTTTTCTACACCATTTGCATTTGCATATCTTCCTCTTTCAATTTTTTTTTTTTTTAAGTTGGCCAGCCTTAACATTTGCCCAGTCCGGGGGTGTGCTTGATATATATTTAGTCTGTCCCGTAAAGGTTAATAATAATTCTACTGAATTATTGTGATGACCTATTGGTTTGTAATCGTGCTGTGCTTAACTATTTCAGACACCCTGAAATAGTGGAAAATTATGAAATTGTGTGAGTGGGCTTTCTGAAACTCAATATTGTGAATGTTGTCCAGTTGTTGTATTCTTGACTTACGCTGAAGAATGCAAATCAGCACTCTGCAGGGGGATAGTGCTGACAGTGCACCTCATGCAGTGCACAGTAGGCATTCCATAAAATTGTCTGCAGCTTTCCTTTGGGCCCGGGCTGCAACCCGTCATACTTTTTAACGTATCTCATTTCATGTTCTTATCCATTTTACTGTTCACTCTCTCCTAATAATTGATTCATAGTGTAACTGCTTTGAGGTTTTCCTTTTGTTACACCTTTATAAACCTTTTTACTGTCAGTTTCAGTTTCAGCACTTGAATGACCTCTAGGCCCAATGCTTGTTCTTGGCCTAGATTTTGTATTCTGTTCAGTACGAATGACTGGACTAAGTTTCTGTTTAGACACTACTTGCTTTGGCACTGGTTGCAGTAAGACCAAACTAAGAAAACCAAAACCTAACCTTTCCTGAATACATATTGTGTCCTAACCTAACCAGACTTAACCTTCCTATCCTGACTTAGGGCACCATTCCCTCACTTGGGGCCATTTCCCTCCTTCCCCTATTCCCCCCTTTGCAACAATTAACTTGTTCCGACACGGCATACAAACCTTCGGTCCTTTTACAATAGGAAGGTACTAGCGGCAGCTGGATAGGTCGTAAGCTTTCGAACAAGGGGTTCGGAGTTAAGTGCTTGTCCGACAGGCGCGGCGGGGCCAACTGGGAGGTAACAAACCACTTTTGCTTTCGGCCTCACAGCGAGTGGACGTGTGTGTTCGACGCTCTCTGCCCGCTTCTCGTCGTTTGCTTTCATGAGTATTTGGTTGTGTTTGTGTGTGAATCATTTGTAAGTACAATCATTTCCTCTCTTATTTCATCATTTGTGATTTGATCAATAATGGAATCTCCATGCCTCGCTACCCCCCGGAGATTATGCCCGGGTACCGAAGGGCGTAAATGCAGAAAGTTCCGCTCATTCCCGGAAATTGATCCACATATTTTGTGCGCTCGGTGTCGGGGGCGCGAATGCACCCGAGCCGAGCCCTGTGAAGTATGTTCTAATTGGTCGGAGGCGCAGTGGGCTTTGTACGAAGGCAGGAAGAAACGAAGGCCTGCAAAGGAGTCGTCGGAAAGCTCTCCCGCGACTCCTTTGGTTACGGACACTTCGTCTTCTTTCCTGCCGCCCGCTCAGCTCCCACGTTTGGCGCCTTCCCCTTCGGGGGGGGGTTTCTAGGTCCTTCTCCTCACCCGACCTGTCGAGTGTGGAGGAGGGCGCTAGATACCCCGATGTCGAGTTGTACTCTGGGTCCTCTATCCGTTGTTCGTCTTCGCGCGAGCGGGTAGAGGGATCCTGCTAATCACCGACTTCTGCTTTCTCAGGTGCGGTTGCCGCGAAGGACGACCTCGGACAGGTGTGGGCATCGTTGGGTCTGCAGGGCGTGCCGAGTGTCCAGGGGCTGCTCTACCATCTCGCTGGCTCTGTGGCGGTCACACATGCTAAGGTTACGACCACCCACCACGACCCTTACAACGCCTGGCTATGCTTCACCTCCTCACCTGGTGTACACCCCGCACGCGGTCTCTGTCACACCAACTACATAGGGGGTCATGGGCCAGTCAGCCGTACCACGGGGGAGTGTGATGCCGCCCCCGCCTTGGGGTTTGCCGTGCTGCCGCGACCGGACGTTCGTGTGCACCCGAAGAGCTCGCCCCTGGACCTCCCACCAGTACCTAGGATGGCTGTGCCGCTGGTCCGTCCACCTGGACCGCCTGTACAGCCTGCCGTACCTGCCGTACCTGCCCAGCCGCTGTTCACGGACGTGACGTTACCGACCACTGCTGCCGTTCCTGTACCTGCTCCTGCCGTCTCCACTGCTGTTCCTGTGATGCCTGCACCTGCTGACGTTGTTCCTGTTCCTGGCACCGCTGCTCCCGATGCTGATCTGTTTGGACAGGTGCGTCCGGGCCCTGTTGCTTCGGCAACAGCAGCCCCGGCTCCGCTCTGGATGACAGATCTGACATCGGTCCTGAGGAGGTTGACGAAGAAGAAGAAGAAGAGGAGGAAGGTGTCGTCGTCGTCTTCATCGTCTTCTTCGTCGTCGTCGTCGTCGTCTGCCGCCTCTTCCCTTCTTCTTCTAAGGCTCCCCCGCCTAAGAAGAAGAAGGCGTCGCCCCCCTCCCCCCCCCCCAAGAAGTCTCCTTCGGGAACTTCTAAGGGCCCGTCTCGCTCTGGTGAGACGAGGGGTTCTTCCGCTGGTCACCCTGCTCCTTCGGGGGCAGGACCCGTCTCTTCTTCCGCAAGGAAGAAGACTACGGGGGACCAGAGGAGTGCCGGCTAACACCGGCACTTCCTCACCTGCTGTTAGTGGTTCGACCACGGCAGCAGGATCCGTCTCGGCTCTCGTTCGCGAGAGGTACCGAGTGTACGGTCGCCTACCAGCGACCGTGCAGCTAGGAACCAGACCTCTGAGCCAGCTCAGCGTCAGGTTCACGGCACGGAGCGGAAGACTGGTGACAGCCGCTCACGCGACTCTCACCAGACCAGCTCTCGCTCTCGCGGCGAGCAGCTGGCTACCGGGCGGACGTGACAGTCCATGACCGGCCCACGGCTGAGGCTGTGAAGAGGTCCCCCGTCGCGGCGCCAGCCACGGCTGGTACCAGCGACGTGACGCGCCGTGAGGATAAGCACCGGTCTCACCGTGACAGTGGAGCTCGCCGGTCGCCTGACCGTCACTCTCACAGAGAGCGATCGGGTACCGGCAACCAGCACCAGCTCCTCTGACACATGAGACCGTGGCCGCTGTTCTCGGTCCAGCCGTTCTCCACAGCGAGACGGCTCGACTAGGCCTGCAGCTCGATCGCCACCGCGGGTTGACGATCGCCTGCAGTCTTCCAAGCCCACTGGTTATGCCAGCGAGCGAGGAGGGAGCGTCAGGTCTGCCTCTCCCATACCTTCAACCTCCTCGGGTTACACCGGGAGGGGCGAGGTATTGAGGAGTGATCTGAGGGGTGCGCCCCTCAGGATCCCACCACGTCGTCCTACGTGCCAGGCACGGTTCTCGGACCAGCCAGGTCGTATGCACAAGTGGCTGGAGGAGACCGAGAGGGGTCTGTCGCTGTTCCTCCCCTCGAGGGAGGAGGGTCTCGGGAGATGCTCCTGTTTGAGGGACTGGATGGTCCGACTCCGCAGGACGCAGTCACTCCTGAGATCCAGAGGAACTTTGCCGAGGTTATTGCGCTGATTCGTCAGCACAACGACCTCGCGGAAGGATCGCTGCTCCCACCATCCGAGCCCACGTCCCGGCTCGAGTCGTTCTGGGGCCTGAAGAGGGAACCCAGACCGACGGTGGGTTTGCCACGTTCCGAGCTTGCCGACTCGAGCTGGACCAGGTAGAAATCGCTTGTCTCCGGGCAAGACGGTTCTCTCAAGTCTGGCAGGTCGAGCAAGCTGCTTCCACCTCCTCTGCTCGACAGCGCGTTTTTACGTGCCATCTGAGGACCCGATGCCGCCCAAACAGGTAAACCCGGAGTTAGCCAGGCTGACTCCGTGTGTCTCTGCAGCAGCTCCTGTCCGAGAACCTATGGTTCTCGCAGCAAGAGGCACTCGCCTGGAATCTACTGCCATGGCAGCTTTCCAGGCCGTCTCCTGGTTAGATCTGTGGTCCCTCACAGTATCTAAGGTCGCAGCCAACTCCGGGGGAATTTCTCCCGAAGATGACTCGGCCTTTAGGAGACTTTGCCAGTCTGGGGGAAGAGCCATCTCCTTCCTTGCCCACCAGACGGTGAACCTGTGGGCCAACCTGGTTCTCCGACGTAGGGACGCTGTCCTTACTCGGGTTTCCAGGGCGGCTGGGCGTGAAGCGGCGTTGGGACTTCGCAACGGACCTTTACGGAGTTCCACGTCTCTCTTCCCAGGAGAGATGGTGGACGCTGCGGTGGACAGACGGCGCACTGACGACAGTGACCGTCTGGTTCACCAGGCAGTCTCGAAGGCTTCTGGGCAGCCTCGGACTGCGGCCAAGTCAAAGAGCTCGGCTAGCGCTTCCTCGGTGGCTAAGACGGTAGCTGCGTCGAAGCCCCGGGGAAAGACTCTGTCTTCTTCGACTTCTACAAAGGGGAGCCGTAACCAGCCCTCCTCCCAGCCCTCCTCCTCCCGTGGAGGCTCGGGGAAGAAGTCGAAGAAAGGGGGGAAACGCTAGGGACGGCGTTCCCCCTCACCTGCTGCCGGAAGTGGGGGGGTGCCTGGCCAGCCATTGGGCAACTTGGCAGCGCTACGGCGCCGAGACCTGGAATTGTAAGATGTCCTTCGGGAGGGATATCTATTACCCTCGAATCTCGGCCACCCCTCACCTCCAACCCGGTCCAACAGCAGTCGTACGTTCCAGGGTCATCGAAGGACGTAGCATTGAGACAGGAGATCAAGACCATGTTTGAGCAAGAGAGCTGTAGAAATCGTCACGGATCAGTCACCGGGCTTTTACAGTCGACTCTTCCTGGTGGAAAAGTCTACGGGAGGCTGGCGCCCGGTGATAGATCTCTCTCCTCTGAACCGGGGTTTGTTCGCCAGACCCGGTTCACGATGGAGACGGCACGTTCAGTGCTCGACTCCATCAGGGAGAACGATTTCATGCTTTCAGTGGACTTGAAGGATGCGTATTTCCAAATACCCATTCATCAGTCCTCCAGAAAGTACCCTCCGCTTCATCCTCGACGGGACGGTGTACCAGTTCAGGGCAATTTGCTTCGGTCTCTCAACCGCCCCACAGGTGTTCACGCGAGTGTTCACTCTGGTGTCTGCTTGGGCCCATTCGCACGGGATACGTCTGATGAGGTATCTCGACGATTGGTTAGTCCTGGCGAGCTCCCGCTCGCAGTTGCTACAGGACAGGGATCGGCTGCTCGAGTTCTGTCGCGATCTGGGGATCGTTGTGAAACTTCGAAAAGTCCGATCTCGAGCCCAAGCAGAGGATGAAGTACCTGGGTATGCTGATCGACACAGTAGCAGGGCGAGTCTTCCCCAACCGCCAGACTCGCGGATCAGCAGATTCAGGGAGGCAGCCAACCAGTTCCTGTCTCGGCAGGAACAGGTAGCTCAGCGATGGCAAGTCGTGATCGGACACCTGTCGTCACTCGAGAAGTTAGTCCCTCACGGGCGTCTTCACCTGCGGTCTCTTCAGTGGAGACTAAAGGAGAGTTGGTCACAGGCGACGGATCCCCCCAAGCTTTCCAGTGTCACTGACACCGGAGGTGAGGCAGGACCTAGCCTGGTGGCTGGACGACAGGAACCTCTTAAGAGGAGTGCCTCTGCGCACTCCCCCCCGGACATGCAGCTGTTCTCAGACGCATCGACCGAGGGATGGGGCGCACACCTGGAGGAGTTGCTGACTTCAGGAGTGTGGGACGAGAACGACAAGCACCTTCACATCAATGTACTGGAACTCAAGGCAGCGTTCCTCGCTCTCCAAGAGTTCCAGGACCGCTTGATGGGACACTCAGTGGTGTTGATGTGCGACAACACCACGGTAGTGGCCTACGTCAACAAACAGGGGGGCCTAGTGTCTCTCCCGTTGTACCAGTTGACTCGGCAGGTGCACGAGTGGGCCGAGGCACACTCAATAGAGCTGTCGGCACGCTACATTCCAGGGAAGAGGAATGTAGTAGCAGACACGCTCAGCCGTCGGGATCAGGTGATAGGGACCGAGTGGTCTCTACACCAGGACGTGGCGGAAAGGCTCTTCGACCTGTGGGGGCGACCAGTCGTGGATCTGTTCGCCACCCGGCACAACAGGAAGCTATAGGTGTTCTTCTCGGCCGTGCCGGACCCATGGGCAGCTGCAGAGGACGCTCTTCAACACCCGTGGGACAACCTCTTCGTCTATGCCTTTCCCCCGTTCAGCCTGATTCGCAAGTGATCAGTCGAGCACTGGTCACCCGAATCTCAGGATGATCCTGGTGGCTCCCAAATGGCCACAGGCCATTTGGTATCCGGACCTGCTGGCTCTTCTCGCAGGAGAACCGAGAGAGATTCCCCCTTGGCACAACCTTCTCGCCCAGCCACACGTTGAGCGGTACCACCGAGCAGTCCAGTCCCTACGTCTTCACGGCTGGCTGTTATCCACCATCTCTTGCGAACGAGAGGCTTTTCTCGTAGCGCAGCAACAGAGATGGCTGGAACGTCCGTCAGTCCTCTGCAGCTGTGTACCAGGGGAAGTGGGCCGTCTTCTGTGGTTGGTGTCGTAGACGGGGGTCTATCTCCTCTCAGAGCCACTCTTCAGCAGGTAGCGGATTTCCTCGTTTTTCTTCGCGAGAGAAGCTCCTCTCAGTCCCCACAGTCAAAGGATACAGAGCCGCCCTGGCTCTCGTCCTGAAACTGAGGGGATTGGACATCTCGAACTCGTTCGAGATCTCCTTGCTTATGAGGAGCTTCGAAAGGTCTTGCCCACCCAGGGAACTCAGGCCCCCCTGCGTGGGGATGTGACTCTCGTCCTTAGGAGTTTGACTCGAACGCCGTTCGAGCCACTCCGAGAGTCGTCAGACAGGGATCTGACCCTCAAGACCCTCTTCTTGCTGGCCCTGGCATCGGCGAAGAGAGTAGGGGAACTTCATGGTCTTTCCTATGATGTACGACACTCCAGGGGATGGGGATCTGTGACGCTCGATTTCGTCCCGAACTTCGTTGCGAAGACTCAGAAACCGTCGATCCCTGACGACAGGTTCGAGTCCTTCACGATTCCCTCCCTAATGGACTTCACCGATAATGATGCGGATGAGATGCTGCTTTGTCCTGTGAGTAGGGCGCTCGGCGCTATCTGAAGAAAACTCGGCACCTCAGGCCTGAGTGTCGACGCCTCTTCGTTAGCACCCGGGGTAACCAAGAAAGAGAAGTATCCAAGAACACTCTTTCATTCTGGCTGCGTGAGGTCATCAGGAGGGCGTATGAGGCTGATGGTAGTGACGAACAATCCGTACGTCCCCGTCCGAGAGCTCACGAAGTCAGAAGTATTGGCCCCTCGTTGGCGTTTCGTAAGAACTTCTCCGTGGCGCAGGTCCTGAAGGCAGGGGTCTGGTCTAACCAGACTACCTTTACGTCCTTCTACCTTCGGGGGGGATATTGCCCACAGGTTTTCCTTGATACTTTTTCTGGGGACCCGTGGTGGGGCTGCTCAACAAGTTGTGTAGCTAACCCAGACCCCGCAGGATGAAACAGCATCGAGTCCTGGTGTGACTGTGTGGATGGATGTGTGAGTGAGTGAGTGACTGGCTCCCTCTTCCCATCTTTTCCTCCTCCTCTACCTGTGGGCAGAGGGCCACGGTCGTCACTACGCTGGATGAGGACGAGATGCAGGTGAGCTATATGACAGAGCCCCATCCTATCCCTTTCACTAGGGATAGGAGCAGAATATCCACCACTTCCTCCTACAAGGGGGGGAAGTGGATGCCTACAAGAGTCAAACCCATGACTTTTATATTTGCTCCTGTACAGGAATAAGTTCTTACATTGCTGGTACGAAGAGATAACGCTTGCCTCTCTCTTAGTACTCGGTCCAGAGGTCTGACCATTGATCCTGCGGTGCACACCCCGATCAATCGGACAGAGGCTTGGATCCCTCCCTCGCTCTTACGACCAGGGAGACTTCCAAGGTTGGGCGAACACCAGTCTGTTCACAAAAGACTCAGATTCCTCCCACCAAGAAGTGAGTCTTCCTATTGTAAAAGGACCGAAGGTTTGTATGCCGTGTCGGAACAAATGACAATTTGTCCAAAATTGCATTTTCATACAATCAACTTACCTGTCAGATATATACATAGCTAAGACTCCGTCGTCCCCGACAGAAATTCAAATTTCGCCCCATCGCTACAGGTAGGTCAGGTGATCTACCTGCCTGCCCTGGGCGGCAGGACTAGGAACCATCCCCGTTTTCTATCATATTTTCTCTGTCGCCGGTGGTATCAACATTGTTGTTATTACCTCCTGACTTAGATTCATTTTTCAACCTTTGATCAACGTTTTTCGGCTTTTTGGTGACGTATTTGGATCGTGTTTTGGCATTCGCTACTGTGGACTGTTTTTGGAATAACTCTTTTGGATTTTTCTCAGTATGTCTGATTCTAATGTGAGTGTGAGAATGTGTGTGAATGTAGGCTGCAGGGTGAGGATACCGAAAGCTTCGGTTGATCCTCACACTGTATGCCGTAAATGTAGGGTGGGGGTTCAGTGTTCTGCTATTAACACTTGTAAGGAATGCGAGGGTTTGAAGCAGAAGAGTGGAAGACTTTGACTTCTTATTTGAAGAAGTTAGAGAGGGATAGAGTTAGACGACTGAAAGGTGTGAGTTCAAGGCCTATTGAGCCTTTCACGATAATTCTAACCCTACTGATGTAGATTCTCCCTATATATCTCATTCTCAGAGTGTTTTTTCGGATTCTGGCATCGGAAATCGCCAATCTGAAAGCGACTATTAGAGACATGAAGTCCAAGATGGCTGACTCGAAAGGTAAGGCTAGTGATAGTGAACATTTTAGTGAAGTGAGTTCTATCAGTGTTGTGGAGGGGGCGTTTGATCGTCCCTGCGGCGCTCCCAGGCCTAGACCTCTTCCAAGCTCCCATGCCCAGAGGAGAAGGAAAGTCGAAAGCCTTAAGGAGGTCGTGGGGAATCCCCAACGGTCAGACGTCCCTTCAGCTAGCTCTGCTTCATGGCAGCCAGCTCAAGGGCGCTATAGAAAAAGCGCTCCTTCGCGAGTGGTTTCTCGTCCTCCTCCCTCTCCCTCACCTAAACGAGGGTGGAAGGAGTCGAACTTATCGAGACCGCTGAAGCGTCATATGAAGCAAGACATTGATTCGAGCCCAGAGCGCTTCTCAGATGACGCCCCGTCTGCTATTAAGAAAGCGAAGGTGGCGTCAGCGTCACCTGACGCTTATGAGGAAGTAACCCGTCATTCTTCTTCCCCGAGTGATGACGAAAGGCGTCATGCACTAGACGTGGGAGAAAGCGTCAAGAAAGATAATTATGGCGGATTCAGGAACAAAACTGTCATCCTCTTGTGGGAGTTTTGTTTTAGCGCCACGTCGGAAGGACGTGACGCTTCCAATTAAGAAGTCTCGTCCTCTCTCACCTGCTCGAAGAGAAGCGTCAGACAGATGTGAAACTGCTAAACGTCTTGCAGGAGCTTCGAGTTCGAGAACTAGAACTGGGGCTTACGAGAGTGTTGTAAGACAAGAGAAACGAAAGACGTCTGTTAGAAGTGAAGCGTCATTTCAAGCGGATCTTAGACGTGACGCTCCGTCCAATATTGTGACGCCGAGTAGGAAGCCTTTAGAGAGCGGAGCGTCCTCCGGACGCGAAGCGTCATCAAGACGTCAACAAGAGACGTCATCCATGACGCTCGGAGATCGGGAAGCGTCATACAAGACGTCTTCTAAAGTTCTAGAGAAGCAGCAGGTTGTGACGCCTTCCAAGTCTATCAAAACGGGAAAAAGGAAAGAGTTTCATTCCCTTAGCCCCTCTCCTATCAGGAGTTTGTCTCCTCCAGAAGAGGAATGTTCAGAAAACAGAACGGAGACTCAGATATATCCCGAGTTGGAGGAAAACTCGGATGATGACGATCATGGAAGAGAGGGCTTGTCAAACTATAAGGTTTTGACTACCCTGCTTCTGGAAGAGTATGGAGACGAGTTGACTCCTGCTGCTCCTCCTTCTCCGCGCTCGCTCTTTTCTAGTGCGAAGGCGAAGAAGCCCTCGTCTTTTCTGAAGATGAAGCCCACCATCTCGATGAAGCGGGCTTTACACGCCTTAGACTCCTGGATGAAGTCTAAGAAAGACTTAGTCAGGACAGTATTTTGCATGCCTCCAGCAAGGTTAGCTGGGAAAAGAGGCATATGGTACAAGACGGGGGAGAATATGGGTATCGCTCTCCCTTCTACAACAGAGGCAGATTTTTCGACGTTAGTTGACGCTTCAAGGCGTCCAAGTCTCAATTCTGCTAGAATTACATGGAGTATTTCAGAACTGGATCATCTCCTCAAGGGACTCTTCCATGTATTGGAAGTCTTCAACTTCTTAGATTGGTCCCTTGGGGTGATGTCCAAGAAAGCTCATGATTCAGAGGGAATCGAACCTGAAGCCCTGTTATGCATTTTGTCTTGCATTGACAAAGCGGTACAGGATGGATCTTTTGAAGTCTCTTCATTATTTGGAGCAGGTCTTTTAAAGAAAAGGACGGTGTATGGCGCCTTCTTAACAAAGGCAGTCTCGCATGCTCAGAGGGCAGCTCTACTGTATGCACCTCTGTCGTGATCTATTTGTTCCCTTCTCAGTTAGTGAATGGACGTGGCTCAACTGCTTTACAAACTGAGAAGGCGACGCAGGATCTTCTGACGCAGTCGGCTAGGAAGAAGAAACCTGCTTTAGTATCTGACAAGAAAGGACCTAGTACTTCTATGCAGCCCTTTCGAGGTGGTCCGACCTCCAGACCTCCCGCAAGAAGGAAGGCTCCGGAGAAGAGAGGTAGGTCCGCCTTTCGTACCCTTTAAAAAGGGAAAATGAAACATTTCTCCTCCAAGCACCAGTAGGTGCCAGGCTCCTGGGATTCGTGGAGGCCTGGACACTGATAGACGCAGACGCGTCTTCATTGAAAATCATAAGGAAGGGATATCGTATCCCTTTCCTGAATACTCCTCCCCTAACGTCAATACCAAGGGAACTATCAGCCAAGTACAAGGACCCTGTGCTGAGGGATACTCTTCGATCGATGGTGGAACAGATGTGGGACAAGAGTGCAATAGAACTAGTACTGGATCAAAACTCCCCGGGGTTTTACAATCGCCTTTTTCTAGTGGCGAAAGCCTCGGGAGGCTGGAGACCAGTACTAGACGTCAGCTCTCTGAACAAATTTGTGCAGAAGGAGAAGTTCTCCATGGAGACTTCTGCTTCAGTCCTAGCGTCATTACGACAAGGAGATTGGATGGTGTCTCTAGATCTCCAGGACGCCTACTTTCACGTCCCGATCCACCCTTCATCGAAGAAGTACCTCCGTTTCATGACGGGGGGAAGGATCTTTCAGTTCAGAGCCTTGTGTTTCGGCCTGTCCACAGCTCCTCAGGTCTTCACAAGCCTGATGAGGAATGTGGCGAGATTTCTTCATTTCAAAGGAGTGAATGTCTCTATGTATCTAGACGACTGGCTCATCAGGGCCAGATCAGAGAGACAGTGCTTGGAGGACCTAAAGTTAACTCTGGATTTGACCAAGGCGTTGGGATTGCTTGTGAACCTCGAGAAGTCTCAGCTGACCCCCAGACAGGACCTAGTCTATCTGGGGATTCGGATGGATTCTCGGGGTTTTCGAGTTTTTCCTTCGCAAGAGAGAACCGCAAAAGGTTTGCGGATAATCTCTCTCTTCTTAGAGAAGCAACAAAGTCAGCGAGGGAATGGTTGAGCCTTCTGGGGACGCTTCCTCGCTGGAACAATTCTTCCCTCTAGGAAGACTTCATATACGTCCACTTCAATTCTTCCTCAAGAGGTCTTGGAGCTGGAAAACCGGACAACTGTCGGACGTTTTTCCATTCCAGGGGAGATAAAGGCACACCTACAGTGGTGGTTGCTACCTCTGGAAGAGAACAAAGGGATCTCTCTAAGAACACAGAACCCAGACCTAGTGTTGTTCTCCGACGCGTCGGAGACAGGTTGGGGAGCGACATTAGGCTCAGAGGAAGTGTCAGGCACCTGGGAACCAGCACAGGTGTCCTGGCACATAAACTGCAAAGAGCTCTTCGCCGTACACCTGGCCTTGAAGAGCCTAGAACCTCTGGTGAGAGACAAGGTAGTGCAAGTAAACGTGGACAACACCACCGCACTTGCCTACATTCGGAAACAGGGAGGGACACACTCCTCGTTCCTTTACGAACTCACGAGAGACCTATTTACTTTGGACGTCTCACAGGAACATCTCCCTGCTGACGAGGTTCGTACAGGGAGTAAGGAATGTGAGGGCGGACAGGCTCAGCAGGAGGAACCAGGTCCTTCATACAGAATGGACTCTACACGAGGAAGTGTGTCTCGATCTCTGGTCTCTGTGGGGAACTCCTCATGTGGATCTCTTCGCAACATACATTTCAAAAAGGCTCCCAGTGTTTTGCTCGGTCGTGGAAGATCCAAGAGCAATTATGGTAGACGCCTTCCTGCTAAACTGGTCTCGAGTAGACGTTTACGCTTTTCCCCCATTCAAAATCCTGGGGTTAGTAATGAAAAAGTTTGTGGCGTCAAAAGAGACGAGGATGACATTAATAGCCCCCTTTTGGCCGGCCCAGGAATGGTTCACGGAGGTGGTAGAGTGGATCGTAGACTTTCCAAGATCCCTACCAGAAGGACGGATCTTCTCAAACAACCACACTTCAAGAGGTACCATCAAAACCTCCCCGCTCTCGCTCTGACTGCCTTTCGACTATCGAAAGACTTGTCAGAGCGAGAGGCTTTTCTCGCGAAGTGGCAAGCGCGATCGCGAGAGCTCGCAGAACCTCCACTACGAAAGTATACCAGTCGAAGTGGGAGGTCTTTAGAAGGTGGTGTAGAGCCAAGAAGTTGTCCTCCTCCTCTACCTCTATAGCGGAAATTGCGGATTTCTTGCTATTCCTGAGAGTAAAATCTCATCTAGCCGTATCTACAATAAAGGGATACAGAAGAATATGCTCTCGGCTGTATTCAGAAACAGAGGATTAGATCTGGCAAATAACAAAGATCTCCACGATCTCATAAGATCTTTTGAGACTCAAAGTCTAAGGAACAGTACCTCCGAACTGGAACTTGGACGTAGTCCTCAAATATCTGTCTTCGGATAGATTCGAGCCTCCGCATCTGGCATCATTTAGAGACATAACTAGAAAATGCCTATTCCTTTTATCTTTAGCGACGGCAAAAAGAATTAGTGAGTTACAAGCTCTGCAGGATAAAGTAGGATTCAAGGGAGACTCGGCTATTTGCTCGTTTAAGACCCTGTTTTTAGCGAAAAACGAGATCCCACGAATCCCTGGCCTAGGTCATTCGAAGTCAAAGGAATGTCGAGTCTCGTAGGCAGAGAAGCAGAGAGGTCTCTATGCCCTGTTAGAGCTCTGAAGTTCTATCTTCAGAGGAAGCGTCAGTTGGGAGGCTCTAGACAAGGTCTTTGGTGCGCGGTAAAAGACCCCACAAGACTGATGTCCAAGAATGCTCTAGCGTTCTTTGTAAGAAACGTCATTACGGACGCTCATAAGGTCTGTCCTGACGAACAATTACAACTACTGAGAGTAAAAGCTCATGAAGTAAGAGCGGTTGCGACGTCTCTCTCGTTTTATAAGAATATGTCGCTTAAAAACATTATAGATACGACATATTGGAGATGCAACTCAGTATTTGCATCTCATTACTTGAAAGATGTGCGTGTGACGTATGAGAAGTGCTTTTCTCTAGGTCCTATCGTATCGGCAGATACGATTCTGGGTACGGGAGCCGACACCAATCCTTAAATGTATATACTGTTCTTCTGTTTGGATATGGTCGAGAATCTCTTCGAAACACTGGTATGGATTCAGGCTCGCACGGGCGGCCGTCTATGTTGTTCATAAGAGAATTCTTGTCATATCCAATTAGTTGAGTAAAAATTTTTTTTTGAAAATTATGTATGTGTGCGTAGTGGTTTTTGAGTTACGGTTGTTGTGACGAGTTCGGGGATAACTCGTAACAATCCTTAGTTCTAACATATGGTTAGGATCAGGTGGTCGGGATTGGTTGTGTGCTCCTTCATAAGGTGTATTGTCATATAAGTGGATCAGCACCCATTGACAAAGTCCTTTTAGGCTCTGCTGAGTAAGTGGGTAAGACCCCATCGGCAGACCCACAAGAACTCTTGGCCATAGATCACATATCTCGCTAAAGTTTCTTGAGGTGATGCAGACTACTGGGCAAACACCCACGAAGTCTACCACCTATCAGGTAGGAACCAAGGTTTTATTTATACCTACAACATATGTTGTTTACCTGTCTATTCCATATAGTAGCTGTCTCTTACCCTCCACCGAAGGGTGCCAATCAGCTATGTATATATACTTGACAGGTAAGTTGATTGTATGAAAATGATATTGTTATGTTACAATAAAGTTTCATACATACTTACCTGGCAGATATATACAATTAAAGGCCCACCCAGCCTCCCCGCAGGAGACAGGTGGAAGAGAGAAAATATGATAGAAAACGGGGATGGTTCCTAGTCCTGCCGCCCAGGGCAGGCAGGTAGATCACCTGACCTACCTGTAGCGAGTGGCGCGAAATTTGAATTTCTGTCGGGGACGACGGAGTCTTAGCTATGTATATATCTGCCAGGTAAGTATGTATGAAACTTTATTGTAACATAACAATATCATTTTCCTAACTATACAAACCTGAGGTCCTTTTACACATAGCCCCACCTCATGCCACCCCTCACTCTGCAGTTTTTGCTTGGGCCAAAAGCAAAAGTGATTTGTTTACCTCCCAGTCGCGCGCGCGCGCCTGTCGGACAAGCAGTTAACTACCGAACCCCTTGTTCGAAAGCTTACGACCTATCCAGCTGCCGCTAGTACCTTCCTATTGTAAAAGGACCTCAGGTTTGTATAGTTAGGAAAAATGCAATTTTGGACAAATTGTCATATTGAGCATGTTGATTTGGTTAGGCTACCACTTAACGGTAGTATTTCCAAGTCATTACAGTTCATCATGCGATATTAAAAACTAAGAAAAATAATTGCAGGCCTTACCTTATTCAAAATCACTGTGTGGCCATGAGGATTCTAGCCTTGGCTTCTGTGCAGCATTCTGAGATTTTCTCAAATGAGAAGTGCTAGGTCTGGGTTGTCTTATCCTAAGTCAGGAAAGTAAATCATTGTCGGATGATGTTGAGCAGCTTTTGAGTAGTTGAACGTTTTATTAATTTAATAAGCACCCAAATGAACACAGAGCATGTTCTAGATATCGATTCTTGATACAACCACTTATTAAGTTAACTGTTATTTTGAAGCAAATGGAATAATACTGGAACAAACATAACATTGCAAGAGTTAAAATCATCAACAGTCAAAAAATTCAGGGAACAGGGTGACCTGTAGGTCAGGGTGTAGATCTGTGAATCATATCGATCAGACACATTCTGATTGGTTAGATTTATTGAATCTAACTCTAGGGAATGATGTGAGCCAACTGGGCATATGATTGGATGGTTTTAAATTTCCTGTGATTGGGTCCGGGCAACTCACAGTGGCAGCCTTGGGAACAGTAGGGTGAAAAATTGGCAGTCCAACGAATCTGCAGGTCTTTTTTCAGGGGTCATAAGAAAAGCTGAACTTCTGTTATTCTATGCAACTTTTTATTTGGATGTGCAAGCACTGCCTTTCTTTTTCATGGTATGTTGGCATCCTATAATTGAACAAGCTGATAAATTTTTAACCTTTGGGATATAGGCTATTCCTAGGCTTAGTCAGTTCTAGGCTAAATTTGTTGTAGCCAATACAAAATGAACATCACTCCCCTCATAACCTAACTTGACAAAGAAGGCAGTAAAATTTTACTTGAAATCATTACTTATCATATTTTGGATGGAAAATATCATGTCTAAATGTGTGCTTTGAACATTTCTGTTTGTTTCATTGGCAAATGACCTAGCTTAACCTGACGTAGGATGCAAAGTCTGTTTACTCAAAGTGCCATGATATTTAGAGGCAAAAATTGCAGCCTACTGTTGTGCCCTGGTTCCTGCTTATTTGTTTGTCCATTGATATTCTTTAGTCTTTCATTCTAAGTTGCTTCTTACAATTTGTTGAGGGTCTGGTACCAAACATGGTTCTTGTTTTGCATGCATTTTGTTGATGAGGAAGGCATTAGACTGTGGAACAGCCTCCTAGAGGATGTTATGCAATCGGAACTTCAGAAGTTCAAGGCAAGATACAGGGCATTACTTCCCAAATAGTAATCTCTTTGCATTTAAATACATTTTTATCTTTTAATTTATTTTTTCTTTTTATAGTAAGGGAGGTCTCTTCTTCTGCATTTCCCTTCATCATCTTTTACTTCTTCCTAATGAACAGCATATTCTTTGGAAGCTTGAGTATTTATCCAGTGGCTCCTTTGGGCTTGCTCCATATGAATAGGTTTCATCTTCTGAATAATATAACAATAACAGTAATAATAATACTGTACTGTCTTAGGCTTATGCTTGTATAGCGTAGCCTAGCCTGTGTGTTTTGCATTTTACCAAAAAGGATTGCAATGATTTTATGTACTTTATTATTGAAATCAACTGGATAAAATGTCTTATGTCAACATTTGTTTTAGTCTCTTCTTAAACTGTACGTACTGGGAACTGTTGAAATTTCTTTCTGTACTTAACACATTGTGCTGTGTCACCCACTGAGGAACTTTAGTCCAGCAAGGATAGAAAACTGGTGGAAATCCAAACTATACAGGAACTTGTGCATAGGTCTGTTCTGTTTTATTGGAAGAAAAGGTGCCCAGGCTATTGCATTGGAATAAGATTAATCTCCTATCATACTTGATTGGGAGGCTTTGTCTTCATGAAACCCCTTACCTTGATTGCCATTACTACTGTGACTGGGGTATCTTGGACCATTCACCTTAAACACAGGTGACACCCTTCACATCGTCACTGTGAGTTTTGTAAGGAGCAAAAGTCCATGATGGCTTAAGACCAGCTCAGTCTAATACTGTGCTGCACTATAGAGTTGCAGAAATTTGTACTTCCTTATTGAACAATATTGTAAAAATTGACAGACAGCAGTAAGGTTTCTTCTTCCAGTTTGCCAAAATTTGTCTGTTTAGTTCACAAGCATGAGAAAATTAATTTATCAGTGTCGGCTTTATGAATGAAGACTAGTGTATTAGTATGACAGCCTTAATTGGTAAGAAGTTTTGATTTTGTAGATTCAGTTTTTCACTGCAAAAGAGTCTAGATTTATTGTTTTCACGAATAACATTCCTGTTTATATTTCCTTGGGGAAGTGTTTGCAAGATACCTATAAAACTGGTTTGAATATAATATTAATTGTGTCTTATTTACACTTTATTATTCTCCTAGGTTTTGGAAGTGTGATTTCAGGTTACTTTCAGAGGTTTGGGAATCCTATTTCATCTTCAAGAATTTTTGTGCTATGGAAATCTTTTTCATATATAAATTTGCTTTTTTAAATACATACATAGTTTTATATTTTCCTGCGTTAAACTTTGACAATTTTTGTAGGTGTAGTTGGACTGACTGAAGAGGCATTTCAATCATGGGAAAAATTAAGAGGATTCGACAGAAATACCACGCCACTCTCAAGAAGGAAAATGGCAAGGAATCACAGCCTACCATTCAAGCTTCAAGTGAGCAACAGCTGAAGCCTGTGATTGAAACGACAGATGCTGTGTCTTCACAAAGGTATTTATTCTCTCCCTCTTTATCATCGACCATTCTATCTATGAAACTGGAGTACGTATATCATCTGACACTGTTTTGGATGTATCAGTAGTTTTAAGTATGTACTAGTGTTTAATGAGATAAATAAATCATATTTTTAGACTCACATGGCTGAAGGTTAGAACAAGGTGAAGCTAAGTAAAATGGATAACCAGATGTCTTGATGAAGAATAAAATCTCTCGTTAGGGTTAAGTGACAGTTGTGGAAGGAAGGTTTGGCCCAGTTATTCAAAGTTTGGTGGTAGCAGTAACCAGTCAGGGCAAGATTGAAGGGAACAGATGCAGCCTTGGAAAGGGATTAGCGAAAGGGTTATGAAGTAAATCTGGAGTCTTGTATGTATTGTCTTCTATGGGGTACACAGTAAGCAGTATTCAGAATGCAATTTTCAGGAACTGAATTTTATTTAATAATTAAGCAAGATTCATTGTTCATTGTTTTCTGGTATTCTCCTCATTGTAAACCAAAAAAGACAAATATCTATACAGTATACCTAATTAAGCAAGAAGTTTATTTGTAGCTTATGCTGAGGTTTCATACTACTGTACAAGAGGAACAGTTGATCAAAGAAATGTTATTCCTATGTTTACACTTCAGTTGTTCCTACATGAATGTTTTACTGGTGTTTCCAAGATACAGAATATTTGAGTAATAGGTATTTTGCCATAGATTTAAACTGTAGGCAGAACCCTAGAAGTTAGTTTGCAGCAGAAGAGTGAAATAGCTTTATGTGAGTGTCTAATATCTTGAAGAGCTGAGAGTGATGACAGAATTCTTCTCTGTGGTCCTGTAGACAGGATAATAAAGTTAGTGACGTTAGGAATGAGAGCTGTAATCTGATAATCCTCGGGTAATTGTTTTGTGATTTTACAATTTTTTATTTCAGTGATAATTTGTTTTCTGGGATAAAGATTAGATTGGAAGATATCAAGAACTCATCAGAAACTCTGGCACATGACGATTTTGATAAAATGAGTATTTCGTCAGCCTTAGTAGGGAAGCAACATGAAGGCGTTTCAAAAAAAGAACGAAGAAAGCAAAGGAGGGAAGAATTGTTGAAAAGTAAGTCCTTTTATTTTTATTTTGTAATAGGTCTGCATGAGAGAGGAAGCATATAGCATTAGGAACAGTTCTTTTATTCATTTATACCCTCCTTACAAATTTTACTTTTTGTGGAATAACTTTCTACATGAAATGTTCACACATTGTGTGTGTTCAAATTAGATCTGGAAAAGTAGCAAAAATTTTCATTATAATTACCATCATCGTCATCAGTTACATTTTTATGCAAGGATTTGTCCCACTGAGTTAGGCAAATATCAAGTTCATTTAATTTTTCACAATATTGTGGACTGTACATTCTTCCTGAATTTCCATTTGGTCTAGGCCTTCATCTGTTTCTCCCTTTGCATTTTCTTTCAAGTCCCTACTGTTCTTCATCCAGTTGCTCCATGTTACCAGTAGCCCCAGGGAACCATATCTTTCAATGTAACTATCTTAGTAAGCATCAACCATGAATTTTGTAGTTAAGCCTGTTCAAAATCTCTTCCATTTTTCTCCTGTTTTTTCTGCATAGAGGAAAGCAGGGATTGAAAATTTATACTTATCCCCTTGTAGTGCAATTGTTGATGGGCATTTACATATAAAATGGGTTTGTGTGATTCTAAAACATCTTTTGGGTATAAGCACACAAACTTATGCAGGGGAGCATAAGGTGATGGTTTGCACCAGTGGTGTCGGTTTCATTTGGTATAGCTGTCACCATTTTCACTCTTGGTCATGTGTTATGTTAAAGTAATGCCACTACATAGCTATGATTTCTTTCATAATACCCATGTAGCTGGCCTGTCTTGATACATAGCCAAGATCTACAAATATACATAATATAACTGATATTTGGGAAAAACTCTATAGCGAGAGTATATTATAATGTTTGAAGAGGTCCACAATAATAAAAAATGTTGCGAGTTTGTGTATAATTTAAAAACCCTTTACAAACCTTTTGAACCCTTCCCTGGGTTCATCTTCAGTCCAAAAAAAAAAAGATGAACCCAGGGAAGGGTTTGAAGGTTTGTAAAGGGTTTTTAATTATACACAAACTTGCAACATTTTTTATTATGGACCTCTTCGAACATAACTGTTACTTTTGCATGGTGCTGTAGTTGCCTCATCACAAAGACTGCCTCTATTGATTCTCCTGGTGTTTGCAGTAGATGATGACTGCCTCCTATTGATTCTCGTGGTGTTTGCAGTAGATGCCCCAGTTGTCTTATTCTCCCATTTTTTAATGTTCATTGTTGTAATGCTATTTTCTCTCACCTGGTCTCTTCTCTATTTTTCACAATTATGTACAGGTGATACAGGCTTTCTTGTAGTTATTTGTTGCTCCTCGAGGCAAAGTGAAGGTGAAGGAACTTCAAGTTTGACAAAATGTAGGTTGGATAAGTTAGTGGGTTTTGAGATTGACCTCTTGCTTCAATGCAATTTGTTACTTAATGGTCCTAGAGTATTTCACAGTTAGTGCATTGTGTCATTGTACTTAAGCTGTCTCTTTCTTACCTTTGAAAAATATATCTTATGTTTCTATGTTACTAGAAAGAAACTTAATGTTAAAGGGGTTTTAGAAGCTTCATAATAGTAGCAGAATTTTTTTTACTATTGTTCAAAGATATAACTACCTAACCTCCAGACATTTACCCCTGTACGGGGGTAGTGCTTTTAGTGCACATCACATGATGCGCTGTAGGCATTACTTAAGGTTCTTTGCATCATCTCTTTGGGCCCTAGCTGCAACCCTTTTCATTCCTTTTACTGTACCTCTGTTCTTACTCTTTCTTCCATCTGACTTCGTACCCTCTTCTAACAGTTGTTTCACAGTGCGACTGCAAGATTTTCCTCCTATTACACCTTTCAGACCTACTCAGTCAATTTTCCTCTTAGTGCTGAAGGGTCTTGTAGGTCCCAGCACTTGGCCTTTGGCCCAAATTCTATTTTTCCAATTTTTTCCTGACTTTTACTCTCGGTGAACTGTTGCTGCAAACCTTTGTACTTTCACTACTTTAGTTGGTGTACATACAGGACTCATAATGCAGTAATATATAATTTAGGGTGTAAAAGAACTAAATAAAAACCAGTTAATGGGGGTTGACAAGACAAAAATAGCAACTGGTTTCTCAAACAAAATATATTAATGAACAAAACTGGTTTACAGTTAAAAACCTTGCCATGGTGTCAATATCGGGTAAATGCAGTTGCTTTCTTTGTATGAGCTCTCTGCCAGAATTATCCATGCATGGAACTGCATTGAAAGATCATTATTAACTTTATGTCTTTTCATTTTGGAAACATAGATCATTGCAGATACCTTGTCATAGTCACCTGATTCCTGAATTAACTACTACTTACCTCAGGAAACTGGCTTTGTCCTCATCAGAGCTTCAATACACATTACTCTATTATTGTGGGTACTATGTATTCTGTTTCTTTCGATGCTCATTTTAGATCAGTTGCAGGATTCTCTGTTGTATTATCTGGTTTGTTGCATAACTTGAATGCCATCTAAGTACAGTACTGTAATTGCAAGAGGCTTTCAGTGGTGCCATTCATTCCTGTTCTCTGCTGACATCTGAATTCAGGTGTATCAGTTGTATTTTCTATTACCTTATAGTAGTATGTATTTATTTTTCACCTTCTATAATTTTTCTCTCTAGATTGATTTCCCTTTGGAGCCATCTTGGGTTTATAGTCTGTCGACTCAATTAAGTACGTAAGTGGACTCGTCACCCTAAAGTGGTGGATTCTGCTTTGGAAAGAAGGTAGATTTGGTGCCCAAAGAATTTTTGTTGTCTTTTGCATTATCCTGTAAGGTGACGTGTAATGTGTTTTATTTGTTTGCTCTCTGATCCCCACATTGGCTGTCCCCCTGTGGTGTAGCTGGAGACTCCATTAATGAAACAGAGAGGCTTCTTGTAATTGGAGAGCCTTCACTGATTGAGCTCAATGTATCATTGGGTCTTTAGTTAAATTGTGGATGCTCTCTTCACTACTGCACTGGCAGTATGAAGAGACAACAAGTTGAGGAAATACAGGCAGTCCCCGGGTTACGACGGTGTCAGCTTACGACGTTCCGAGGTTACGACGCTTGTCAATAGACGTTATTTCCAGGTTTACGACGCATGTTCCAGGGTTACGACGCCTACAACGCTCATCTGGGAGATGAACTATGACACCAAAAATGCAAAATAATCAATATTTGAAGGTTTTTTTGATGAAAAATGCCATAAGAATGCAGTTTACATAGTTTTCAATGCACCCAAAGCATTAAAAGTAAGGTTTTTTACGACGATTTTCGGCTTACGACGCGTCTCAAGAACGGAACCCCCGTCGTAACCTGGGGACCGACCACCTGCATTGAAAATATCTGAAACTTTTTTTAAACCCTTAAGGAAGATACTACTTGAGGCAATACCTATTAGATATACTATTATATGTACAGTATATATTAAAGTTAAAATTGTAAATGAAATTTTTTGCTTGGATACTAGATATAATAAAGCTTATTCATTTATTTTGGTATTAATATTTTATTTGTTTACAGCAATTGATACCGTAAGGGCATGTGAAAGAGAAGCCAAGGAAAGAAAAAAAAGAGAGAAAACAGCAATTGTTGGAGATGTCCATCCATTGCTCAATGCCCTTCCATCGTTAGAGGAAGTTCTTGCTGTATCTTATCAGAATAAACGCCCTGTTTCTAATAAAGTTAGGTCAACCAAAAAGCAGAAAAAGGCAACAGAAGAAATGTAAGTATGTTATGTGAAAATGTCATTTGATGTTTTGCTGTGTTGTGCAGATTTTGTTACATGCTCACTTTTCTGCTTTGTTGAGAAGCATATAATTTTATGACTGGTTTAAATGTCAAAGAAGTTAAGGGCAACATTAAAAGTGCTTATAGGAATGGTAAGGAATATAGAGCTTAGACCAAAGGGTAAGCACTTTGACCTATCAGATCATTCAGCCCTGGAAAAATGCTTATAGGTTTTTCAGTGTGTTAATTTACCACAGTAGTACCTAGTATGAGGCACCCGAGATAAATATTTGTTTCTATATTAATGACCAAATTTATTTTACTTTAAAATATAACTTTATGTAAAAGGAATTCAGGTGTTGAACAGCTTTTTGAATCGGCAGAATATGTGCTAATGGAGGCAAGTTGTCTTCTCCGAGGGGGATTTCCCCCATTTCACTAACACATGCTCTTGCCCTGCTGGATCTTTTAGTCTAGGAAACAGCTTTTCCTGCACCATTTCTTTAGAGCAAGCAGAATTTACAATCGCAGCATGTGACAAAACATCAGGTGACACCTGATAAAAGTCCATTGCTATCAGTAGCATTTGTGTTTTGGTTTTTCAGGTTTCCTTTTTAAAATATCAGGTGTCCATTTAATTCAACTTTAGATGATGTTTCATCATTTCCTGAATCATCCATCTTTGTTGAAGGCATCATTCTGTAACCATAGGTATTTTGTAGGCCTTCACATTGGGTAGTGTATTGCCTCAGCTTTATTTGCTACTTCTGTAATACATTTCTCAAGTGAAAGTTTTCTCTATTTAGTTTAACCTTGCTACTTTAGTTGATAGATTACTTGATCCTGGTCTAATGGTTTGTTGTTAAGAAATTTATTTTTGAGAAGCATATATTACTCTCAGAAAGTTGGTATCTTGCAGATTACTTGATAGTGGTCTAATGGTATGTTGTTAAGAAATTTAATTTTGAGAGGTATCTTGCAGAAATGTTTTATAATGTTTCAAGATTAAGGTATTTTATCAGTTCTAATTTTTTTTAATTTTTCCAAGTGTTATGTAACTGTTTCCTCTTGTGGAGAAGATAGAGCTGTTTTGAATTGAATTTAATATATTTTGTAACTCTTTCCTTGTGTAGATATCTACACAAGGAAAGTTTTAATTTTCATTTTTCCTTGTGGAGATGAAGCTGTTCTATCTTAAAACACTTGAAAACTTTTTTTGCTTTAAAGAAAATGAATAATCAAGGCACTAGGATTGGAAGATAACATAAAATACAATCAAGTTGTATAGAAGTTTAATGAGCTATCAAGCATATGGTTGTTTTGTCATGTTTGATTTTATAGCAAAAAGAAAATGCTAGGTTTATAATCATGGAACTCATATTCTCACATTATAGGCATTTCTGTTATTTTGGTCTTTTTAAACTGCCAGTATTACCAGTGGAAAGGATTGATTCTAGTGAAGTGGCATAGGAAACTCTTGGAAAATTTGTGGAAAAGTCACTGTACAAAATGACAGCCATGCGTTCTGCAGTGGGTAAAGACAACCATGCGTTCTGCAATGGGTAAAGAAGATTAAATAGATTGAAAGGCCAGTCAAATATTGCTGTAGGGATATACAGTTTGGATTATTTATTTTACAGTTCCAGAGAAACAAGCCACATATAAATATGAAGTTCATATAGCTAATCAGGAAATGTCAATTATGGTACATTACAGTTAATTTTGTTTAAGAGGTTACTTGTCCACTTGTGCATATTACAGTTTATTTTGTGTAAGAGGTTACTTGTCCACTTGTGCGTATGATATTAAATTTCAGATGTTTAGTGTGCCCAATGACTTGGATCTTCCATTTTATGTGTGATGAATTGATGGGTGAGGCTTATCTGCAAGGACAACAATGCACAGCTGGTTTAGCAGTCTTGATAAAAGTAAAGAAATTCCTTGGGAGTGTGCCAGCTTCTCGACAACTATGGCAAGCCCAGTATTTGAGAAATGGCAAAGGTTGTTAACTTTCTACACATAAGACAACTTACAAGCAGCCTGATGTTTTAAGAAATGGCAAAGAAGGTTACCTTTCTACATATATGACCACGTACGCTTGATTGTGCATTACTTGGCGTCTAAAGGAAATCTATGGAAGTCCAACTTCTTTGTGATGACAATGAACAGTGCTGCAAGAGTGATTTTTTCAGTATGTTGACAGTGAATTGAAAAGCAAAACTCTGCAAACTTGGCGATATTCTCCATAGCTGCCAACTAGTTGATGGCGATATTCTCCATAGCTGCCAACTAGTTGATGGCAATATTCTCTAGCTGCCAACTAGTTGAATGTGTAGGAGGAACTATATAACTTAGTTGACACCAACTAGTTGAATGTGTTGTAATGAAGATCAATTTCTGGCAATGTTCTCCATAGCTACCAATTAGTTGACTGTGTTGTAATGAAGATCAGATAGTTCAGCAGTTATGTTGACCATCTTCTAAATATTAGTTACCAGCTTGTTGAATTAGCTTCTTGTTGAATTAGCTTCTTCCCACCTGCGACAACATGTTCTGCTCAGTATGACATGGCAAACTTCAGTGCACACCAGTTGATGTCCAGCATGTATTCAAAGGAATGAATTCTGTGCACCAACTGATGTCCAGCATGTATTCAAAGGAATGAATTCTGTGCACCAACTGATGTCCAGCATGTATCAAAGGAATGAATTCTTTTACAACTCTGACAGGACAAACTGCTCAGCATGACTGCCAAGAAGGGCTTGCTTGTCTGTATGATGCAGCAGCTTGCACTATTGGCAGATTTTACTCTGCTGAGAGTGATTTTGCCTAGAAGAGGTTGCTTCTCTGTATGATGCAGCAGCTTGCACTATTGGCAGATTTTACTCTGTCCATCAGCATACTCATTGGCAGAGTGGAGAGGTTGGCTGCTCTGCATGCAGTGCATGCTCATCACTTGCTTGAATAGGTTAGCTTCTTCGCTATATGATGCAGCAGCTTACACCATTGGGATGGTGTGACTAATTAAAGAGGACGGCTTCTCTGTATGATGCAGCAGCATACTCATCACTTGATGCATCATCACTTGAAAGTTGGCTTCTCTTCATGCAACGCATCATCACTTGAAGAGGTTGGCTCAATGCAGCAGCAACTCATCTGAAGAAGGTGGCTTCTTTGTATGATGCAGCAGCTTAATACACCATTGGCATTGGCAGATTTCTGGGAGTGAAGAGGTTGGCTTCTTCACTTATGATGCAGCTGCTTACACAGTGAAGAGGTAGGTTGGCTTCTTCACTTGGTATGCTGCTGCAGCAGCTTACACCAAAGCAGACTTTATTGGCTTCATCACTTATGATACAGCAAGTTGTCTTCTCTGTATGATCCAGCAGCATGCACACCATTGGTAGACTTCAGTGGGACTAATGAAGAGGTTGGCTTCTCTGTATGACTGAGCAGCATACTCATCATTTGAAGAGGTTGACTTCTCTGCATGCAACAGCACACTCACCATTTGAAGAGGTTGGCTTCTCTGTATGATGGAGCAGCATATTCATCACTTGAGGAGCTTGGCTTCTCTGTATGCAGCAGCATATTCATCATTTGAAGAGGTTGGCTTCTCTGTATGCAGCAGCATATTCATCATTTGAACAGGTTGGCTTCTCTGTATGCAGCAGCATAACCGTTGGCATCCTGCATGTTACACAAAAACTTTAAGGCAATCCAGCCAATTGTTTGACATCTCTGCTGCATACGTATTCATGAGTTTTGGCTTCTGTGCATATATAGATAGCATGATAACCTTCAGTTGCAGTTTGGTAAAAATTTTGCGTCTGGTTATGTGGTCATATACAATTCCTCCTAATATTCATCAAAACTTCAACATCTCTAAAATTCAGTAGAAAATGTTTTACTCCTCTCAATTTGAATTAAAGGTAAATTTAGGATTGGCTTCACTTCCAGCTGTCCATTGAGTGTCCATACTCATTTCAACACTGACATTGCTTTAGATACCGAGCCTTCATCTTGTTTTCTTCTGTCATTAAAGCAGATACCAAGCCTCCGTCTCATGTTCGTTTGTCGTTAAAATGGTGTTCATACTCGGTTCAGTACTGACAATTAAAAGCAGATTCACTGAGCCTTCATCTTTTATTCTTCTGTCATTAAAGCAGACACCAAGCCTTCATCTCGTATTCTGTTGTTTAAGCAGCAGAGATTCACTGAGCCTTCATCTTTTATTCTTCTCTTGTTAAAAGCAAACACCAAGTCCCTTCATCTCATACACATGTATTGTTAAAGCAGACAACTAAGTCAATCAAGTCTCCTGTCATTAAAGTAGACACCAAACCTTCATCTCTTATTGTTCTGTCGTTAAAGCAGACACCAAGTCGTCTTCTCATATTCTCCTGTTCTATGACCTTGAACATAGGTATGGCTGTTATTTTGGAAAGGTTACAGCTTGGCTTTGTTAAATCAGTTAACATCATACCATCAACATGTTTGTTTGCTTGAGGATTTGTGGTGTAGATGATAACTTCTCAGTGTATGACAACACATTATCTCATATAGCTTGCTTACATTTCTGGATCTTTTGACAGTTATCATCATCACTGCTGTATGTTGATGAACAGCTTAATTTCTGGATCTTTTGACGAGGGTACTTTCTCTTGATGTATGGCAGCACATCATTTCTTGGTTAGCTTAATCCTTGATATTTGACTATTCTTATCACTGCTGGATGTAACTAACAGTTGGTTCGATTACAGTTCTTATTACTGCTGGATGTAACAAACAGTTGCATTGATCACAGTCCTAATTCAGACTTGATAACCAGGAATAGAGCCAAGTTCAGTTAGCACAATTCTTGATGTATGAAAACATCATTTCTTACAGTTAGCTTAATCTTGCATTTTGACAATTCTTATCACTCACTGCTGGATGTAACGAACAGGGGTTTGATCACTCTTCTTATTCCTTACAGTTAGCTTGATCTTGGAACTTTAATCTTGGATTTTGACTTATTCCTTACAGTTAGGGGTTTGATCATACTTCTTATTCCATTCCTTACAGTTAGGGGTTTGATCATACTTCTTATTCCTTACAGTTAGCTTATTCTTAGATTTTGACAATTCGTATCACTCACTGCTGGAAGTAACGAACAGGGGTTTGATCACACTTCTTATTCAGACTTGAATCATCTGGGTTTTAATATTGTTACAATATTCATGTTTAAACTGGTTTATTCAGTTAAAATTGTTAGGAGGAAGCTTGGTTAATTCAGCCTTCAATATAATTTTTTATTCAGGATTTGGCAGAGCTGTATTAAATAGGTCAACTTAAAAAATTAGGCTCATGTCCTCCTCACCTTACGTTCTCTTCAGTGCCTCAGTTAAATCAGCTGTCTCTACCAGCTGAGGCTGGTAGAGACAGGTTAATTTGGCATCAGATACCTGTTTATCGACTGGATGGTAGACAGGTTAATCATTATAATTCTTGACACAGGTTAATCATTATGATTCTTGATAGTTCTGCTTAATTTTAATTCTCGACAGGTATAACTCCGTAATCATCATAAATACCAGTTCTGTTCCTCATCTGGCTTAGTCTCCAGTCCCTCGAGTGTTTTAACATTTTCTGTTTTTATTTACTAGCTCAGTTGAGGAGGAGCTGGTTGATTTTTAAGATCCTCTCTATAATTGTGATGTTCATCTTGAGTGCTTGGCTTCACATTTGAAAAAATCTTGCAGATTTGCAGTATCCACTTCGGTTACTTTATCTGCAGTATCCGCTTTGGTTACTTTATCTTCGCAATTTCAAGACGTGTCTTTGAGATCAAAGCACTCTGCAGATTTAGGAATGTTAAGGGCAGGTTTGTCTGTTCCTGTTGAAGTTTAGTATAACTTTAGTGTCATCACAGTTGAGGGTGCAGACTGTTGAAAATGTGCCTTTTGTAACTATTGTTTCCCCAGTGCTATTACCATAGTCAAGTATTTCACACTAGCTTAATTTTTTTTGCCTAAGCCAACCCTTTTTCAAATTAGTCATTAGCAGTTGCCCAAGTTGAAGCGAGTCATATTGTGCCTCTTCAGATGTCATTCCTTCCCTCTGGAAATTTGAGGACATCTCCGATTTGTTGAGCTCACCCAGAAAAACTAAAAATCATAGTTTTATTTAAGTCTGCATAAGCAGAGTAAGTTGATATATCTTGCAAAAATATAAATAAATTAGTTACAAAACTACATTTGCAAAAATAAAGTATAATAAATAATCTGGGATATATGAAGTTATCATTCATCAAAACTGATACAATATTTATCATAATTCAAAGCTTAGAAGAGGAGACAAAATTATTTAGTTGCTGGGGCAAACATTTACTTTAAATAGTCACAGTATTTATAATTCAAAGCTTAAGAGGAGACAAAACGATTTAGTTGCAGTGGCAAATATTTACTTTATCTTAAACAGATAGTTGCTTCCAATGAAGGTGATATCTCATCATTTGTATTTAATATGAACAACTACAGTTATGTATGTACAACATTACATATTTTAGTACTTCATCATATATGTTTTAATTGAGGTTTCTTATCTCTTTTCAGGATGGCTGACATACAAATGTTTGTTGCAGTGAACAAAGACCAAGAATTTATCAAAGATCCCTTTGCAGCAGCTTCTAAAGCAGTACAAAATAGAGTTTTATATGAAGATGAACAGAATAATAAAAAGTAAGAAGATTTATTAACCTTTTTTATTTTTCATAATCCAACACCTTTTGTATTATAATGTCTTGCTATTGTTCGCACTTTACCAAACCTTAAAGAAGGCATTTCAACAAGACCAGGACATGAATCAGCTCTTGCTGGGCAAATGTGAGAATTTTACCAGACACTGAAACCAAACTATGGATCAAAAGTAATTATTATAAATGAGACTGTTTGAGACAGGTCAAAAGAAATGAAATATAAAGTTACCAGACACTGAAATCAACCTTTGGAGCAAAAGTTCTAATAAATTATTGAGACTGGTCTTAGAATTACAGTTCCACCAGACACTGAAGCAGCTTCCTTGAGACAGGGTCACCCAAGTGTTTTACCAAACACTGAAACCAAACCTTTGGGACATTTTAAAATATGACTGATTTATCCACAAATTAAAAAATATTTTGGACTATTATACTAATAGAGACTTGCCATCATGTCTTCATAGAATGCCGAGTATGCCACGATGTCTTTAACAGACTGCAATGTGTGCTATGTCGTCTTCATAGATTACAGAGTAGTTGACATCTTGTCTCTGAAGCCCAAAGATTCAGACTACCTGGAAAGTAGCAGTCAAGAAGTTTTCCTCACCTCTAAAATTTGGAAAGTAGTCAAAATGTTTTCCTCGCCTCTAAGATTTGCTTTGTCATCAAGATTTTTTCCTCATCTCTAAAATTTGGAAAGTTGGAAAGCAGTTAAGATGTTTTCCTCGTCTCAGAAATTTGCAAATTAGTCAAGATGTTTTCCTCGTCTCTAAAATTTGGAAAGACAATTTTGTTATCTATAAAATTTAAAAGTTCAGATTTTAAAAAATTAAATTTGTTCTTACTTTTGTTGATTTTCCCATCTCAAGTCTCTCATGAAAAGTGTTGGTTTTCAATAAAAATAATATATCTGATAATGGTACTGAACAGAGCAAATCTATTTTCCAAAGCACATTTCAGCTCATACCCATAGAGAAGTTGATCCAGTTTCACGCTATCCCATAACTGTACTCTTGCTTCATGGTCAGAAGGGCAATACTACCATGTATGAGTTCAGTGAGAACAGACATTTACTCAGATTAGGAATGGGATCTTTGTGAAATTCACTTACACTTGTAGAATTGGGATCCATTACATGAGCAATGATGATATGTCTTTAGTTAGATTTAGACAAGTGTTTGTAAGAGCCATTAAACTGGTTTCAACGCTGACCTAATAACTTTTCCATAATAAAACATCTTGTACAGAACTGGAGACGAGTTGTGGATTGCAGAACAGTACGCACAACTAAGGATGGGGTGAAAGACATATGCTCTCATAACAATCATCTCCATCTCATGGCATTTTGGACTTTCCTCATCCTTTCAGGAACTTACTCGTTTGCAATTATCTAAATGCTCAATGCACATTATAAGAGAGAAGCTTTCTTGCTTTTATAGACATCGCTTCTATCAGGAAAAAATCATGGTAAATACATGGAGTATAAGTTAGGCACCATGGTTCCCTAAGAGGAGAGCTCAGAATACTTTCTTTCTCAGCCATCATCCTTTATGGGCATCTACTACATGCAAATAATGTTTTTCTTATTAGAGTACTTGTCAATTTTGTCATGATTGGGCAAAGCCAAACCCTGTTCACCAATCTGTCTCTCCTGTTACATTTCTGATCATTACCTTCGTCTTTGTCCAAATATAACAAGTGTTGCCTGCCATGTCTGCCGACTGAAAGGAAACCACATAGCTTACATACAACATATAGTTCTGTTTCTCTGAAGACATCTCGGTTCAACTATCATGGTCCTGATTTACGCAGATCCTGGGATACCTAGGACTCTGAACTTCAAAAAGGCTATTGTGACATCAGAAAATAAGAGATAAACTACCAGGAATATTCCTGATTTCTCCAACTCAAAACTGATGAGAACAAATACGTATTACGAACTAAAATAACAGATACTATACACCATTCATAAAGCAATCAGAAAAGACATTGCATATATGGTCAACACCGCTAAAAATGTAGCAAGAAGAGAGGCATTGCATACATTCATATTCCACTTGCAAGCAATAGCTCTCACCTCCTCTTCCCTAAACAACAAAACGGTCAAGGAATTAGCAACTGCTATAAACTATATGATAAACAATAAAAATCTCATATTACATAATCCAAAAGAACTTTGAAAGGAAAAATTATACTATTAAACCACTTAACCACGTACTTTCAGCCACCAACATATCTACACATTTTGAAAAGGATAGATGATGACTACCTGTAGTGGCATTAAAAACTGCCTGGGAGAAAAACCTCTTCAAGAATATCTCGAAACTCGGTGCTCTTGCTGCTAAATATAATTGACATGCAAAATAAGGTTTTTACAACTGTATGAACACCTTGCTGAATATACCATAGGAATTATTTTATATATAATATATATGTACTACATGATTAATTTTGCTAAAAACAGGATGTTATTGTCATAAATGTAAAATAAACTCATTAAATTTGATGGAAGCAAATTTCTAACTTACACAAACTCGTTTATAACATTTTCAATATTTTTTTTATCAAAATACAATGACAAATTCTTGACTGAAAAGTGTTTTGAATAAATTAGAAATATTTTCGACGAGCTAAAGCAAGTAACAGTTTTTTCATAGACATTTAAAAGGTTAATGAACATCACAGTGAGAAAATTATGAAGTATCCTATGGAGATTGCATTAGTTAAAAGCATTTACAGTACTCTGTGAAGCATCTTATTTAATGAAAAAAAAGTTTTGTTCACATACCTTAAAAACCTTTTAGAGTTTCAAATACCTGTATCCTGAAGGAAATGAAACTGCAGTATGTGAAATGATGAATAAGATTTTCTTTTCCGAATTACCACTAATTATGCCTGTAAGTACATATCAGAAATGGGATAAGAAAAAAAATATTATAAGCAGTACTGTACTTTGCAACAACAATAAATACAAAATAAGGTCACGAGTTCTGTACAGCAACTGCTACAATATATACTATAAACCTCAATGTCAGCCATGCGGTAAGAAAAAATGGTACTAAATACACTCTTATTCTGCTTACAAGCAACCAAAATAAGACACTGGATAACCAGAACATATAGTAAATTTCTTATAATACAAGAATTCATTCAAATTAATTACCTAAGCCTAATGATGTACACCCATAATTCTTCAAGAGGATTACATTTAATAAGCCCCAGTATGCAGTGTTAATAACAGCTCCAGCCTCTTCTTCACTAAATAGCAAAATAATCTCAACAATAGTAACAACTGTTATAAACCTTAGCATAAAACCATTTTACTAACTGAGTACTATCAGCCGTCAACATATCTACATAGAAAAGATTGGATTATGACTACCCCAAGTGGCATGAAAAATTGCCAGAGAGAAAAAACCTCTTAAAGAATATTTCGACACTCGGTGCTCTTGCTGCTAAATATAATTCACTTTTAAAATAGGTTTCTTTCCATTGTACAAACACAGTGCTGTGATATACATCATGAAAATTCTTTTATATACTGTATGTACATGATTAAGTATGCTAAAAAAAACTAGGATGTTATCTTCATAAGCATAAAATAAAAAAAAATCATGGAAGCACACTGTAACCAACACAATATCATTTACAATGTTTTCAATATTTTTCTGTTAATATGCTAATGACAATTAAATTCTTGACTGAAAATAGTTTAGAATAAATTAGTAACATTTTCGTTAAGCTACATGTAAACTTTTTTCATGGACAATTAAGATGTTAATGAACATCACTGTGAGAAAATTATATCCTATGGAGATTGCATTAGTTAAAAGCATTTACTCTATGAAGCATCTTATCAAATGAAAAAAAGTTCTGTTCACATACCTTGTAAGCCTTAACGAGTTTCAAATACTTGTACCCTGAAGGAAATGAAACTGCAGTACTGCATGTAAAATGATTAATGGGATTTCCTTGTCTTAATTACCAGAATAGGGGATAAATATATTATAAAGCAATACAGTGGAACCTCGACATACGAAAGTTCCAACTCACGAAAAATTAAAGTTATGAAAGCAAATACGAAATTTTTTTTTGCCTCTGCATACAAAAATAATTCAGGTTACGAAAGGGTGTTACTCTAAAGTCCCAAGATTCGCCCGGACCACCTAGAACAATTTTAAAACTCGCGCGCCGCCAACTGAATAGACTCGCCACCATTCTCCTGCTCTCCCATTGGTTCCTGATGCTAGTCACCGCCGTAAGATCCTGCTCTCCTATTGGTCAGCATCTACCCCCATTGTGCTCTATGTATTCTATTGGTAAAAGGATGCTGTAAATTGAAAACCTTATTCATGCAATACATCTAATAATAATAAAAAAAAACATTAGGTGAAGATAGAATAAAAAATAGAAATGAATGGTTATTATACTGTTTGGTAGTTTCAGTAGTTGAAGAGAGAGAATGAAAATTTATGATTACTGTACTGTGTACTAGGTAAAAGTGGTTGCTTGGCGATCGTTCGCTACTTGTAGTGTTGAAGTAAACAAAAGGTTGGAAGCTTTTTATTTTTTTGTTTGTTTGTTGATTGTAGTTAATGGTTACTGATAATTATTTGAAATGAGTACATGCAATACATTTAATACAAAAATTGTGAATTAGATATCATAAAATATAAAATAAATCAGACTGCTATCATCGAAGCCAACAAATATTTTCTAGAATTCTTCTTCTGTTTTAATATTATATGTTTCATTACTGCTGTCAGTAACTCGGTATCTCCTTTAGGTAAAGATAGAATAAAGAATAGAAATGAATGGCTATTAAACTGTTTGGTAGTTTCAGTAGTTGAAGAGAGATAATGAAAATTGATGATTACTATACTGTGTACTAGGTAAAAGTGGTTGCTTGGCGATCGTTCGCTACTCTACGTAGTGTTGAACGTGAACGAAAGGTTGGAAGCTTTTTTAGTTTGTTTGTTTGTGAATCATAGTTAATGATTAATTAATAATTATTTGAAATGAGTACATACTGATTATTTATACATTTTAATGGCATATTCCAAGATTTAGCTTTTTAGGTTTAGGTGTCAGAATCATAGACTACTATGAAATTCAGGGCCTCTGTAACACGGTTTTTTCGCAATAACTTTTTATCCATGCATTTCATAAATATAACGCTTATTCAGAATACACATTATATCTACACATAAATTTTGACTGTATTCGCATTACGTAGGTTGAATAAATTTGGTACTTATAATGTAAAAGTGACTATTTCGAAGACTGGCCAACTTACTCAGAGAAAAGGTTCCGAACGCACTCGTTACGTAACTTATGACATCATTTCTTCCCTTTTTCTCGATGGCTGATTGGCTATACGTAACGAAGGCTAGACCTCTGGCAACAATGATAAAATTTAAATACAAGCAAAGCATACACCTTTATGAACTCTGAACCTCTCCACTGATAATTGTCATAATGAACAAACCAACAAAATATGTTAATAAATAAAAACCACTTCGATTATTAGTCTAACTCCCAAAATAAGTGTCCTAAAGGACAAATTACAGTCTACTTTATATGTCACAATCAGATTGACAAGATGTAGGGAATAGTTGGTAATTTCAAAAACATAGTAGACAAGCTTGATTTGATAACTGCTATATCCAATGTCAAGCAATTTTTATTTATTGG
>NC_087204.1:32392223-32426345 GCF_015104395.2 Macrobrachium nipponense | reverse complement strand
GAATGTGATCTATTTCATTCATTGCCCACGTAGTTTTGGCCGAATTCAAAGCTGATCTTCTGTGGCGTCTACTAGTGCCGAAAAATGATATTGTCATGTTACAATAAAGTTTTATACATACTTACCTGACAGATATATACTTAGCTATAGACTCCGTCGTCTCCGACAGAATTTCAAATTTCGCGGCACACGCTACAAGGTAGGTCAGGTGATCTACCGCCCTTGCCCTGGGTGGCAGGACTAGGAACCATCCCCGTTTTCTAATCAGAATTCTTCTCTTCCACCTGTCTCCTGCGGGGAGGCTGGGTGGGCTATTAATCGTATATATCTGTCAGGTAGTATGTATAAAACTTTATTGTAACATGACATATCATTTTTATACATTCAACTTCCCTGCCAGATATCTACTTAGCTGATTAGCACCCATTGGTGGTGGGTAAGAGACAGCTAACTACTGAAATAGACAGGTAAACAACATATGTTGTAGGTATTTATAAACCTTGGTTCCTACCTTATTAGGCTGAAGACTTCGAGGCTACTGCCTTGTAGTCTGCTTAGCCTCAAGAGCCTCAGCGAGATAATGATCTATGGCTAAGAGTTCTTGTGGGTCTGCCAATGGGGTCTTATCCACTTACTCGGCAGAGCCTAAAAGGCCTTTGTCATTGGGTGCTATTCCACTTACATGACAATACCTTGTTCAAGGAGCACAAAACCGATCCCCGATCACCTGATCCTAACATCCATGGTTAGTTCTAAGATTGTAAGGAGTTATCCCCGAACTCCTCACAAACAACCAAAAAACTCGAAACATAATTACACTTTCATTACAAAATATACAAAAAAAAAATTTTGTACTCCCCTACTAGTCATACATACCCTTGATCGCCTACCAGCAATGACACTCTGCGCCCGTGCGACAGTAGTGAGCTTGCTACTAGAAAACCAAGTACTATCTGACAAGAGGGTTTATGTACGATAAAAAACACAAAATTAAGGATCAGTCTTTGCTCCAAGACCCAGTACTGTATCTGCTGATACAAAAGGACCTAGCGAGAAGCACTTCTCATAGGTCACTCTCACGTCCTTTAGATAATGAGATGCAAACACTGAATTGCACCTCCAATATGTAGTCTCGATGATATTCTTCAGAGACATATTCTTTTGGAACGCCAAAGACGTTGCTACTGCTCTTACTTCATGCGTCTTGACTTTTAGAAGACCGAAGGATTCCTCCGAGCAGTTCTTGTGAGCGTCCGTAATAACGCTTCTCACAAAGAAAGCCAAGGCGTCTGGACAATGAGTCGTTTGGCGGGGTTCTTCACTGCACACCAAAGACCTTGTTGACAAGCTCCCATCTGTCTCTCCTCTCTAAATAGAAATTTAAGAGCTCTCACTGGACAGAGAGATCTCTCTATCTCTCTGCCTACCAGGTTAGATAGGCCGTTTTACCTCAAAACTTCTGGGCCAAGGTTTTGATGGGTTTTCATTCTTTGCCAGAAACATTGTCTGGAAAGAACAGATGGCAGCATCTCCTTTGAACCCCACCGTGGAATCCAGAGCGTGTAATTCGCTCGTCCTCTTGGCTGTAGCGAGAGCCACTAGGAAACAAGCATTTCCTAGTAACGTCTCGGAAGGACGCCAGATGTAAAGGTTCGAATTTGTCCGATGAAAGGAATTTCAGGACCACGTCTAGATTCCAACTAGGGTGTTTTAGGAGTAGCTGCTTTCGACGTCTCAAAAGATCTAATTAGATCGTGTAGATCTTTGTCGTTAGCAATGTCTAGGCCTCGATTCCTGAAAACCGAAGACAGCATGCTTCGGTATCCTTTATTGTCGAGACAGATAGGTGTGACTCCTTTCTCAGAAAGAGGAGGAAATCGGCAATATTCACTATAGAGGTACTGGAGGAGGACAGCTTTCTGAACCTTACACCACCTCCTAAAGAACTTCCCACTTCGACTGGTATACTCTTCTCGTCGAAGCTCTGCGGGCTCTAGCGATAGAGCCCGCAGGCCTCGCGAGAAAAGCCTCTCGCTCTGACAAGTCTTTCGATAGTCGAAAGGCAGTCAGAGCGAGACCTGGGGAGGTTGTGATGAAACCTCTCGAAGTGGGGTTGTCTGAGTAGATCTGGTCTGTTTGGAAGAGATCTGGGGAAGTCCACTATCCACTCCAGTACCTCTGTGAACCATTCCTGGCTGCAAAATGGGGCTATGAGTATCAACTTCGTGCTCTTCGAAGCTACAAACTTCCTGAGCACTTCCCCCAGGATTTTGAAGGGGGAAAGGCGTAAGCGTCCACACCCGACCAATCCATGAGAAACGCGTCTATTGTGAAGGCTCTCGGATCCTCTACTAGAGAGCAAAAGTTCTCTATTCTTTTGGGGAGAGGAACGTCGCAAACAGGTCTATGTGAGGTCTCCCCCACAGGGACCAAAGACTTCGACACACTTCTTCGTGAAGAGTCCATTCTGTGGGAAGGACCTGGTTTCTCCTGCTCAGTCTGTCCGCTCTCACATTTTTGATCCCTTGAACAACCTTGTGAGGAGAGTTATGCCTCTTTCTTCCGTCCAGGTTAACAGTGTTTTGTCAACTGATAGAGGGAGAACGAGTGCGTGCCTCCTTGCTTTCTTATGTAAGCCAGAGCCGTGGTGTTGTCTGAGTTGATCTGTATTCCCCGTCTCTGACTATCTTTTCGAAGGACTTTAAGGAGAGGGTGTATGGCCACAGTTCTTGCAATTGATGTGCCAGGAAACCCTGTTCCTTTGTCCATGTGCCTGACACCTCCCTTGCTCCCAGCGTCGCTCCCCATCCCGACTCCGGGGAAAGCAGGTCGGTAAACAACACTTGGTCTGGGTTCTGCAGAGCAAGCGATAAGCCTTCGTTCTTTTGAAGCTGAGGGATCCACCACCTCAGATGATCTTACTTCTTGTGGAAGTTGGAAGATGTCCGAGAGTTGACCCGTCTTCCAGTTCCACACCTCTTTGAGAAAAAACTGAAGAGGGCGAAGGTGAAGTCTCCCTAGCGAGAAGAACTTTTCCAATGAGGACAGGGGTCCCTAATAGGCTCAGGTAATCCCTCGCTGAGCTGTCCTTTCTCTCTAAGAAGCTTGAGATTCTCGACAAAACCTCGAGCGATTCTTTCTTGCGAAGGATATAACCCGAAAACCCCGAGAATCCATCTGAATCCCCAGATAGACCAAGTTCTGGCTGGGGATCAGTTGTGATTTCTCGAGGTTGACGAGCAACCCTAGCGAATCTATCATGTTCTTGTTACTTCCAAGTCCTCCAAGCACTGACTCTTCGACTTGGCCCTGATCAGCCAGTCGTCCAAGTAGAGGGAGATTTATCCCCTCTAGGTGAAGCCATCTTGCTACATTCGCCATCAGGTTGGTGAATAACTTGTGGGGCTGTAGACAGACCGAAGCACAGAGCCCTGAATTGAAAGATCTTGTCTCCTATCACAAAGCGAAGATATTTCTTTGACTGATGGTGAATGGGAACGTGGAAATAGGCGTCTTGCAGGTCCAGAGAGACCATCCAATCTCCTCGGTGTCTGGGAAAGCGCCGACATGACAGAGGCGGACGTTCCATACGAAACTTTCTTTTTCTGTACGAAGCGATTCAGAGCGCTTACGTCCCAGAACTGGCCTCCACCCCCCCGATGCCTTTGGTACTAGAAAAAGGCGATTGTAAAATCCCGGGGAGTGTGGATCTTGTTACCAGTTCGATGGGCCTCTTTTTCCCACATTTGCTCCACCATCTGAAGGAGAGTCTTTCGCATTAACGGGTCTCTGTACTTTCGCTGACAGTTCCCGAGGCGTAGATGTTAGGGGCGGTTTGTCGTCGAAGGGGATTACATATACCCTTCTCAGGACCGACACTGACCAAGGGTCGGTTCCCCTTTGTTCCCATACTCCTGCAAAGTTCAGGAGTCTGGCGCCCACTGGTGCTTGGAGGAGCAACAAGTCACTTAGATCTTTGAATGGTCTAAATAAGACCTTCCTCTCTTTTTCAGAGCTCTTCTTTCTGGCAGGTGGACGAGCCGTTGCACCTCCACGAAAGGGCTGCTGAGTAGACGAGGTTCCTTCTTAACCGTCGCCACTACCGGTCGTCCTTTCTTGGACGTTTGAGTAAGTAGGTCTTGTGTCGCTTCTCAGTTAGTGAGCGAGATATATCCTTGACTAACTGAGAAGGAAACAGATGATCTGATAGCGGGGCGAACAGTAAGGCAGTCCTCTGGCTCGGAGAAACCCCTTTCGATAAAAAAAAGGGAACCATACACTGATCTCTTTTTCAGGAGACCAGCACCGAAAAGTGAAGCCACTTCACCAGAAAAAACCGTCCTGACTACTGCCCTTGTCCATTGCGGACAGCACGTTATGGAGAATTTCTGGGTTCTTCAGAAACTACCGGATCCTTAGATTTGTTGGCCAGAACTCCGAGCGACCAATCAAGAAAATTGAACACCTCTAAAGTGACAAAAAGTCCCTTTAGCAAGTGGTTCAACTCTGAAGTGCTCCACGTCGCTCTGACCAGATCCTAAGGAGTGACGTCTAGAGGCCTCCACTAAACTGGCAAAGTCGGCATCTGCAGAGGCGGGTAAAGAAAGACCCATAGTCTCTCCTGTCCCATACCAAATACCTCTCTTCCCATGCAATCTGGAAGGAGGCATGCAGAATACCGTCTTTCCTAACTCCTTCTTCTTGTCCATGGCCAAGAATCTAAAGAATGGAGTGCCTTCTTCATTGATATCGCAGGCTTCATTTTCAAGAAGGCCGACGATTTAGCCGTAGTTGAGCTCGAAAAGAGCGAACGAGGAGAAGGAGGAGCTGCAGGACTAAGAGAATCTCCAAACTCTTGTAGTAGTAAAGAGGCCAAGACTTTGTAACTAGAAAGTCCCTCATTAGCAGGAGGATCGTCGTCAGACAAACTCGTCTAACCCTCTTCCGACCGAACGAAGGAGAACGTTCCCGTTTTGAGGAAGAGTCCTTCCCAAGACCTCCTATGTTCTGAAGGAGAGGACTCCCATTTGGCGAAGAGTCATAACCTCCAGGACCGAGTCCCCGACTCTTGCCTCCTGGCTCGTTGACTCTTGCCTCCTGACTCCTGCCTCCTGGCTCCTGACTCCTGTCCTCCTGACCTCCTGACTCCTGCCTCCTGACTCCGGACTCCTGCTCCTGACTCCGGACTCCGGACTCCTGGCTCCTGCCTCTTGACTCCTGCCTCCTGGCTCCTGGCTCCTGCCTCTTGACTCCTGCCTCTTGCCTCCTGGCTCTTGCCTCCTGGCTCTTGCCTCCTGGCTCTTGCCTCCTGGCTCTTGCCTCCTGGCTCTTGCCTCTTGGCTCTTGCCTCCTGGCTCTAGCCTCCTGGCTGCTTGCCTCTTGCCTAGATGCCACACTCTTGGCTCTTGGCTCCTGCCTCCTGGTTGATCCTCACTCCTGGCTCTTGCTCCTGCCTCCTGGGTGACTCCTCACTCCTGGCCGGTGCCAGACGTCTGATTGTTTCATCCAGGTTCGTACAAGAAACCTCACCTCGGGTAGGAGTATCGATCCTGGAGGTAGATACCTCCATACGTCTGGAGGATCTTTTAATAGGAAGGGAAGTGTCTTTCTTCTAGGAGGCTCTTGACAGGACTCCTACAAATGACGAAATCTGCTCCTGCATCGCCATCATGAACCTCTTTGTAGCTTCCTCTTTATCCTCTTCGGGAGGAGGGGAAGGGGAGGAGTCCATAGCCTCCACCTCCTGCTCCTTCTCACTCTGGTTGTAAGAATGGCTCTTCTCGCCTTCTAACTCCCGATGGAGACTCCTCAGGGAAGTTTTCAGGGCTCGAGTCAATTGTCGGCGCCCTCCAACTCCTCTTGAGAGGCCGAGATCGATCGGAATCTCTCCAATCACGTCTCGGTGATGAAGAGCCCGACGACGAGAAACACTCACGTAGGACGCTTTTACAATAGCTGTCCTTGGCAGTCTGGGGTGTCACAGAAACCGCCGAAGGGACACCTGATCGGTGGTGGGATTCTCCACAACCTCCTTTCGGCTTTCGACCATTCCTTCTCCTCTGGGCATGTGAGCTTGGAAGAGGTCTAGACCTAGGAGCGTTGCTGAGCCGACCAGAAATGCCTCCCCCACTACACTGGGGACACTTATATCACTGTCCTAATGACAAATCACTAGCCTTACCTTGTATGGCAGCCATTTTGTTTTCCATTATTTTGAAGGCTGCTTTTAGATCTGCAAGTTCTCTCGCTGGATCTACAGGTTCTGCAATAGGAGAAGGGGCTGCAATGGAAGGAGAAGTAGCAATACTTACCTTGGGGAAGATCCCAAGCTTGGAATTAGTTCAGATCTAGAACTACTTAAACTTTATGAGAAAGCCTTCCTCGCTCTCTCTCTTTCTAACTTTTTCAAATAATTAGTTAGATTCTTCCATTCGTTCTCCACTCAAATTCCATTCTTTACAAGATTAGTAAAAGAACATTCATACTCCCTGCACCTCTTGCATACCGTGTGAGGGTCTACCGAAGCTTTCGGCAACCTCACCTTACAGCCTACATTCACACAACGTCTCACAAACCATACCAGAGTCAGACATATTTAACGAAAAATCCAAAAATCAAGTCCACAAAACAGTCCACAAAAGCGTATGCCAATCCAACAATCCAGATACGTCACCAAAAGTCGGTCAAGAAGATCAATTGCCGGCGAAAAAAGAAACCAATCGAGAGGAACCAACAACAATGTTGATGGTCCGGCGACAGAAAGAATTCTGATTAGAAAACGGGGATGGTTCCTAGTCCTGCCACCCAGGGCAGGGCGGTAGATCACCTGACCTACCTGTAGCGTGTGCCGCGAAATTTGAAATTCTGTCGGAGACGACGGAGTCTATAGCTAAGTATATATCTGGCAGGGAAGTTGAATGTATAAAAATCTGCGTCAGCTGAAGACGGAAGGCCCAGTCCCAAGGGTTCTCCTGTCTCATACCAAAATCCTGTCCGTCCTGAAAGCTTCGACGGAGGGAAGGCAAACATAGTTTTCCCCGCTTCTTCTTTAGTACGCATCCATGAACCGAAACTCTTGAGCGCTTTCTTCATAGAAAGAGTCGGTTTCATTCTCACACACGAAGATCCTTTCGTTGCTTTCGCTGTGGAGAACAACGAGTGTGGAGAAGGAGGAGCAGTAGGGCTCAAAGACTCTCCGAACTCCTGAAGGAGAAGCTCTGTGAGCTTCTTGGTACGAAGAACTGTTGCCGATGTATTAGTTTCTTCCTCAGAGGCTTCCTGGTCTTCTTGAAGAGGAGAACGGGGATGAGGATCCTTATGAGAATCCTTAGATGATTTCCTAGCTGGGGTACAGTGCGATGAAGGAGACAAACGTCTTGAATGAGGAGAAGATTCCAAAGTAGAGAGGCGTACAGGAGAACGACGAGTCGTAAAAGAAGGACGCTTATCCGAAATTTCTTGTCTAAACTCGCATTCCTTCCTAAATGCAGACAAACTCTTAACAGCAAAAGAGGAAGGACTCCTTTCCCAAGAAAGACCACGTCTATCCTAGGGAAAACTACGAGAGGGAGAGCGCCTACTAAAATCCTGGCGCCGATCTGTGAGGAGAGCGGCTACCAGGCGCCGAGCGCCTATCTGTCACAGGGCGCTTAGGGGAATCCTGGCGCCTACCAAGCGGCGAAACGTTGCTAAAAATAGGGCGCCTTTCAGGAGCAGGGCGCTTGAGAGGCTCTTGATGCCTACGAAGCGGAGAGCGGAAATGCTATGCTCCGAGCGCTTAAAACGGAACAGGGCGTTCGGCGAGATCTTGGTCCTTACCAGGGGAGAACGTCTGTAAGGCTCCGAGCGCCTAAACAGAAGCAGGGGCTTGAGGCGTTCCTGACTTCTAGCAAGAGGAGACCGATCAGGAGTAGGGAGTCTCGAGAACGAAGAGCGCCTCTAGGAGAACGAAGCAAACGAGGATCAAGGCGTCTTTCTCCAGGAGAACAGCTACTAAAAGAAGGACGCTTACCAGGAGCAGGGCTCCTACTAGACTCTTGATGTCTTACAGGGGAGGAGCGAACTCCATGCGATGAGCGCCTACCAGTCACGTTATCCGACGCCCGACGACAGTAGTCGGAAGGAGAAGTGCGCCTACTTTCAGAAGGGCATTCCCTAGGTTCTCTGAGAAGGCGAGGAGAAGAAAGATGAGACGGAGACGACGAAATAAGTCTTCTATGACCTGAGCGACTCTCTCTTCTGCCCGACAATCTAGAGAAGGAGAAACAGAAGGGGCTGAGCGTCTACCCGAGGCAGGAATAATCTGAGCTGGGGAAATATCTTCATATCCAAGGAGCGCCTATCCGTCGAATGCGTCTCGACACCTCCGAGCGGGAGTGGTGTTCCTCTCGTGAAATGTTACGATGTGTAGAAGTATCCTCAAAAGAAGGAGATCGCCGATTACAAGGAGAGCGCTCTTCCGACGAAACGCGCCTCGATCTCTGATAGGGAGAGACAAATCCTTCCTTCTACGCGATCTCGATGCCAAGGAGTCCGCCAAGGCTGTGATCTGAGCTTGTAGGCCCGCTAGCACTCGAGAAGGAGAGTCCCCAGGATCTTCTTCCGAAGCAAGCTCAGCGGCGAGGAGCGGGAGAAGGAGGGCGATCACTGGCTCTCCTAGGCTTCTTTGCTTGCAAGGAAGCTACATCAGAAAAGTCTTCTGGGTTGGACGCTAACGTACTGAAGGAGCCTCCGCAGCCCTCTTCAACGGGCGTGACGCCTCCTTAGAGCTCCAACCACGCTTCGGCGAAGGAGAAGAGGATGACGAAAAAACACTGACGAAGAATATTCTTCTTCTTACGATCCAAGGCAGCCTGGGAGCGAACTTCAGGATCTGCCGAGGGGACGCCTGACCGGTGGGGGCTCTCCCTAGCCCTCCTGCGGCTTTCGACTTTCCTCCTCCACTGGAACTGGGAGTCTGGAAGAGGTCTAGGCCTGGAGGCACTAAGGAGCCAGTCAGACGCACCCTCCACATCACTGGGTACACTGCAACTTATCATCACTAACACTCTTACCTTGATCAGTACGAAGATTCTTGTCTTCCTTAGAACAAGGAAGCTTTTGAGGCCGCCGCCTCCGAAGACGAATCTACGGCTTCGGTGCGGGGAGCAGGAGCTGAGACCTGGGAGGAAGGTTCTAAAACTACATTAATGTTAGTTTCATTCTCACTCATTCTCGACCTGCTCGAACTCCTTGAAGAAGCTTTACGTACCCTATCCCTTTCAAGTTTCCTAATATAAGAAGAAAGAGCCTTATATTCATCTTCGTTCAAAACCTCACACTCTTGACACGGGTTACTAAACCAACATTCATTCCCCCTACATTTAACACAGAAAGTGTGAGCGTCAAAACCGCAGCTTTCGGTAACCTCACCTTACATCCATCGGTCAAACATACTCTAAACAAAACCGGAGTTTTGGAAACAGAATCAAAATCAGACATTCTACAGGAAAATCCGCGCAAAGTCATAACAGTCCACAATCAGCGTATGCCAAGCCAAAATAGAGCGAATACGTCACCAAAATGTCCAAATCAAATCTCCAGGCAAGCGAGAAATGAAGAATATATCGGAATGAAACGACAACAGTGTTATCGCTTCAGCGACAGAAAAAAATCTGGCTGGAGAGATAGATTGGTTTCATACGCCCGCCACCCAGCGGCGGTAAGGTAGACCACCTGACCTACCTGTCGCGTGTGCCGCGAGATTGAAAATTCTGTCGGAACGTCGGAGACTATAGCTAATATATATCTGGCAGGGAAGTTCATGTACAAAATTCATGGTTGATGCTTACTAAGATAGTTACATTACAAATGAACTTGCTGAAAGATATGGTTCCCTGGGGCTACTGGTAACATGGAGCAACTGGATGAAGAACAGTAGGGACTTAAAAGAAAATGCAAAGGGAGAAACAGATGAAGGCCTAGACCAAATGGAAATTCAGGAAGAATGTACAGTCCACAATATTGTGAAAAATTAAATGAACTTGATATTTGCCTAACTCAGTGGGACAAATCCTTGCATAAAATGTAAACTGATGACGATGATGGTAATTATAATGAAAATTTTTGCTACTTTTCCAGATCTAATTTGAACACACACAATGTGTGAACATTTCATGTAGAAAGTTATTCCACAATAAGTAAAATTTGTAAGGAGGGTATAAATGAATAAAAGAACTGTTCCTAATGCTATGCTTCCTCTCTCATGCAGACCTATTACAAAATAAAAATAAAAGGACTTACTTTTCAACAATTCTTCCCTCCTTTGCTTTCTTCGTTCTTTTTTTGAAACGCCTTCATGTTGCTTCCCTACTAAGGCTGACGAAATACTCATTTATCAAAATCGTCATGTGCCAGAGTTTCTGATGAGTTCTTGATATCTTCCAATCTAATCTTATCCCAGAAAACAAATTATCACTGAAATAAAAATTGTAAAATCACAAAACAATTACCCGAGGATTATCAGATTACAGCTCTCATTCCTAACGTCACTAACTTTATTATCCTGTCTACAGGACCACAGAGAAGAATTCTGTCATCACTCTCAGCTCTTCAAGATATCAGACACTCACATAAAGCTATTTCACTCTTCTGCTGCAAACTAACTTCTAGGGTTCTGCCTACAGTTTAAATCTATGGCAAAATACCTATTACTCAAATATTCTGTATCTTGGGAAACACCAGTAAAACAGTTCATGTAAGGGAACAACTGAAGTGTAAACATAGAAGAACATTTCTTTGATCAACTGTTCCTCTTGTACAGTAGTATGAAACCTCAGCATAAGCTACAAATAAACTTCTTGCTTAATTAGGTATACTGTATAGATATTTGTCTTTTTTGGTTTACTATGAGAATACCAGAAAACAATGAACAATGAATCTTGCTTAATTATTAAATAAAATTCAGTTCCTGAATATTGCATTCTGAATACTGCTTACTGTGTACCCCATAGAAGACAATACATACAAGACTCCAGATTTACTTCATAACCCTTTCGCTAATCCCTTTCCAAGGCTACATCTGTTCCCTTCAATCTTGCCCTGACTGGTTACTGCTGCCACCAAACTTTGAATAACTGGGCCAACCTTCCTTCCACAACTGTCACTTAACCCTAACAGAGATTTTATTCTTCATCAAGACATCTGGGTTATCCATTTTACTTAGCTTCACCTTGTTCTAACCTTCAGCCATGTGAGTCTAAAAATATGATTATTATTCTCATTAAACACTAGTACATACTTAAAACTACTGATACATCCAAAACAGTGTCAGATGATATACGTACTCCAGTTTTTCATAGATAGAATGGTCGATGATAAAGAGGGAGAGAATAAATACCTTTGTGAAGACACAGCATCTGTCGTTTCAATCACAGGCTTCAGCTGTTGCTCACTTGAAGCTTGAATGGTAGGCTGTGATTCCTTGCCATTTTCCTTCTTGAGAGTGGCGTGGTATTTCTGTCGAATCCTCTTAATTTTTCCCATGATTGAAATGCCTCTTCAGTCAGTCCAACTACACCTACAAAAATTGTCAAAGTTTAACGCAGGAAAATATAAAACTATGTATGTATTTAAAAAAGCAAATTTATATATGAAAAAGATTTCCATAGCACAAAAATTCTTGAAGATGAAATAGGATTCCCAAACCTCTGAAAGTAACCTGAAATCACACTTCCAAAACCTAGGAGAATAATAAAGTGTAAATAAGACACAATTAATATTATATTCAAACCAGTTTTATAGGTATCTTGCAAACACTTCCCCAAGGAAATATAAACAGGAATGTTATTCGTGAAAACAATAAATCTAGACTCATTTGCAGTGAAAAACTGAATCTACAAAATCAAAACTTCTTACCAATTAAGGCTGTCATACTCATACACTAGTCTTCATTCATAAAGCCGACACTGATAAATTAATTTTCTCATGCTTGTGAACTAAACAGACAAATTTTGGCAAACTGGAAGAAGAAACCTTACTGCTGTCTGTCAATTTTTACAATATTGTTCAATAAGGAAGTACAAATTTCTGCAACTCTATAGTGCAGCACAGTATTAGACTGAGCTGGTCTTAAGCCATCATGGACTTTTGCTCCTTACAAAACTCACAGTGACGATGTGAAGGGTGTCACCTGTGTTTAAGGTGAATGGTCCAAGATACCCCAGTCACAGTAGTAATGGCAATCAAGGTAAGGGGTTTCATGAAGACAAAGCCTCCCAATCAAGTATGATAGGAGATTAATCTTATTCCAATGCAATAGCCTAGGCACCTTTTCTTCCAATAAAACAGAACAGACCTATGCACAAGTTCCTGTATAGTTTGGATTTCCAGTTTTTCTATCCTTGCTGGACTAAAAGTTCCTCAGTGGGTGACACAGCAAAATGTTTTTTTCTGTTAAGTAAACAGAAAGAAATTTCAAACAGTTCCCAGTAACGTACAGTTTAAGAAGAGACTAAAACAAATGTTGACATAAGACATTTTATCCAGTTGATTTCAATAATAAAGTACATAAAATCATTGCAATCCTTTTTGGTAAAATGCAAAACACACAGGCTAGGCTACGCTATACAAGCGTAAGCCTAAGACAGTACAGTATTATTATTACTGTTATTGTTATATTATTCAGAAGATGAAACCTATTCATATGGAGCAAGCCCAAAGGAGCCACTGGATAAATACTCAAGCTTCCAAAGAATATGCTGTTCATTAGGAAGAAGTAAGAGATGATGAAGGGAAATGCAGAAAGAAGAGACCTCCCTTACTATAAAAAGAAAAAATAAATTAAAAGATAAAAATGTATTTAAATGCAAAGAGATTACTATTTGGGAAGTACATAATGCCCTGTATCTTGCCTTGAACTTCTGAAGTTCCGATTGCATAACATCCTCTAGGAGGCTGTTCCACAGTCCAATGCCTTCCTCATCAACAAAAATGCATGCAAAACAAGAACCATGTTTGGTACCAGACCCTCAACAAATGTAAGAACACTTAGAATGAAAGACTAAATATCATGGACAACAAATAGCAGGAACCAGGGCACAACAGTAGGCTGCAATTTTGCCCTAATATCATGCACTTGAGTAAAGACTTCGCATCCTACGTCAGGTTAAGCTAGGTCATTTGCCAATGAGACAAACAGAAACGTTCAAAGCACACATTTAGACATAATATTTTCCATCCAAAATATGATAAGTAATGATTTCAAGTAAAATTTTACTGCCTTCTTTGTCAAGTTAGGTTATGAGGGGAGTGATGTTCAGTTTGTATTGGCTACAACAAATTTAGCCTAGAACTGACTAAGCCTAGGAATAGCCTATATCCCAAAGGTTAAAAATTTATCAGCTTGTTCAATTATAGGATGCCAACATACCATGAAAAAGAAAGACAGTGCTTGCACATCCAAATAAAAAGTTGCATAGAATAACAGAAGTTCAGCTTTTCTTATGACCCCTGAAAAAAGACCTGCAGATTCGTTGGACTGCCAATTTTTCACCCTACTGTTCCCAAGGCTGCCACTGTGAGTTGCCTGGACCCAATCACAGGAAATTTAAAACCATCCAATCATATGCCCAGTTGGCTCACATCATTCCCTAGAGTTAGATTCAATAAATCTAACCAATCAGAATGTGTCTGATCGATATGATTCAGAGATCTACACCCTGACCTACAGGTCACCCTGTTCCCTGAATTTTTTGACTGTTGATGATTTTAACTCTTGCAATGTTATGTTTGCTCAAGTATTATTCCATTTGCTTCAAAATAACAGTGAACTTAATAAATGGTTGTATCAAGAATCGATATCTAGAACATGCTCTGTGTTCATTTGGGTGCTTATTAAATTAATAAAACGTTCAACTACTCAAAAGCTGCTCAACATCATCCGACAATGATTTACTTTCCTGACTGAGGATAAGACAACCCAGACCTAGCACTTCTCATTTGAGAAAATCTCAGAACGCTGCACAGAAGCCAAGGCTAGAATCCTCATGGCCACACAGTGATTTTGAATAAGGTAAGGCCTGCAATTATTTTTCTTAGTTTTTAATATCGCATGATGAACTGTAATGACTTGGAAATACTACCGTTAAGTGGTAGCCTAACCAAATCAACATGCTCAATGTTAATTGTTGCAAAGGGGGGAATAGGGGAAGGAGGGAAATGCCCCCAAGTGAGGGAGCGGTGCCCTAAGTCAGGATAGGAAGGTTACGTCTGGTTAGGTTAGGACACAATACATATTCAGGAAAGGTTAGGTTTTGGTTTCCTTAGTTTGGTCTTATTGCAACCAGTGCCAAAGCAAGTAGTGTCCAAACAGAAACTTAGTCCAGTCATTCGTACTGAACAGAATACAAAATCTAGGCCAAAGAACAAGCACTTGGGCCTAGAGGTCATTCAAGTGCTGAAACTGAAACTGACAGTAAAAAGGTTTATAAAGGTGTAACAAAAGGAAAACCTCAAAGCAGTTACACTATGAATCAATTATTAGGCGAGAGTGAACAGTAAAATGGATAAGAACATGAAATGAGATACATTAAAAAGTATGACGGGTTGCAGCCCAGGCCCAAAGGGAAGCTGCAGACAATTTTATGGAATGCCTACTGTGCACTGCATGAGGTGCACTGTCAGCACTATCCCCCTGCAGAGTGCTGATTTGCATTCTTCAGCGTAAGTCAAGAATACAACAACTGGACAACATTCACAATATTGAGTTTCAGAAAGCCCACTCACACAATTTCATAATTTTCCACTATTTCAGGGTGTCTGAAATAGTTAAGGCACAGCACGATTACAAACCAATAGGTCATCACAATAATTCAGTAGAATCATTATTAACCTTTAAGGGACGGACTAAATATATATCACGCACACCCCCAGACTGGCAAATGTTAAGGCTGGCCAACTTTAAAAAAAAAAAAAAATTGAAAGAGGAAGATATGTAAATGCAAATGGTGTAGAAAAAGAAATTCAAACATTTTTCCCTACCTTCCACGGGAAGCTGAAAGTGACTATTTACTACAACCCTGTGTGAGGCCTCTTTTACAAAATTGTAAAAATATGCTAATTTTACCAAGTTAGGATAGAAGTTTTTCTAATAATTTATTTTATTTTTTTTAAATTATGGTAGATCTAGGTAATAACTCCGCATCAGGTACTTCACGGAAACCAGTTTCCTATAGTATTTGGGTTGCTCATTAATAATTTACAGTTCTTTTTGGAGGGTCGACTGTAATTAACAAGGCGAAATACATTTGATGCCTCAATCCATAGCGGCTGTCATATTAGCAAGAACATTCCTTGCAGTCCGCGCGGAGCTATTGCCTAGAATTACCAAAATTATAATTACAGCTCACACAATATCATAACACACAACTAAAACCAGTAACAGATTCTGAGTATATTTGTTGTAAAATATTTATGAAATTTACTAAAATGGGGAGATGCAATAACTTTCTGGGAGGTATACACATTTTTTATAATATTTCTTTGCATTTCTCTTTGCACTAAAACCAGTAATCCCTAGGTATATTTAAGAGAAATAAATAAAAAGATGTCATGAGATAGAGAGGGGTAGGGGGAAACACCGTAGTGGATCCATCATCATCGCATGGATCAGCCTTATTCATTTGATATTTAATTGGTTTAACAAGAGTGGATCAGCCTTATTCACTTGATATCTAATTGGTTTAACAAGAATACAATTACATCTTTAAGCACACCATTCAAAAGATTGAAGTTGCTCTTCGTAAAATATGTTTTAAAGGCAGTTTTGAAATCCAATATGGCAGCAACTGTGTGACTTGCCGTTCGTAACCACAGACAATCCACCATCTTTTCCAGCCTTCCAGCACTCATTTGAACAATGTTAGCGTATATATGTAACGTTTATTGATCTTACTCAAGATTGCAGTTGTAATCAGCACAACAAAACAACATTTTGTTGCCTCTATTAGTGAAAGTATGAAACTTCTTATTCGCGGGGTCATGGTTTGAACTGAAATTCATTTTTACCTTGTAATCGGTGGTTTTATCTTTACTGCCATCACAACTGAAACTCCACAGTGCTTATTTGATTGTAATTATACATGTTTTGTCTTGATTCACTCCAAATTGCACTCAAACTACTTTGCCATTCCTGGTTCCTAGGCGCTCACTCCACAAACACAGTTGCGGGCAGCACACAACTACACAGTTTTATGAGGTGCAAAGCTTTATTCCCTTAATTGTTTGCTTTACTCATTATTTAGTTTAAATTTACTTGGTTACTTGAAAATGTTCATGTAATTCATGTCTATTATCCATTTCTTGCAACCAAATAAACCTCGAAAAATTACAGATATTTCTAAAGTAGATAGGAGCAGACAACGGCAAATCATCGTTGCCAATTTAGTGGAACTTCACACTTACGCTGATGCATTTACAAACTGTTTCCATGATTCTAGTTGTCATAATAATGCAATAATGATAAAATTACTCTAATATGTATATATACTACAAATAGATACACTAATTTCACTTATTTCCCGGGTTTTGTGTAAGTCTTATACCCAGTTTGGAGGGTAAACACATACCAATTGGCAACACTGATAAACAATAGAAGAGCACGAACAACGTCGTAGGTACTGTTCATAGCAAAACTGTTGATATTTGAGTCAGGAATCTATTTACTTTTTCAACAACAAATATCTTCAAATTAATAATCATGAATATGTAAAAAAATTATGCAATTCAGTCCGCGCGGAGCTATTGCCTAGAATTACCAAAATTATAATTACAGTTCACACAATATCATAACACATAACTACAACCAGTTTAAACTGCTGTTTAACTATTTATTTAAATAATTATCTAGTGCCACTTCTTCTTCTACCAAAACATCATAGTTTCCTTGAATAAGCCCCCGTTGGTGTCATTATTGACAATTGTTGTGAAGAAAAGTGCCCCAGCATCTATGAGTACAAGTGGTGTGCGGATTTAGCACATGGAATGTTAAGTTTATTGACACAAGTGACTCCGCAAACACAGAGATGGTGTCAGTCAAACTTCTAAATTGTTGGTGTTAGTATAAGTAAAAATTTTGAAAGCGTCATGGAGGTATGTTTGCACTGCGCATGGCTAGACTTTAATTTGTGTATAATCTTAAAATACGACCTTAATTTCTAACTTTGGAGAAAATACTTACTTCAAAAGGATAGTAGAGGTATCGAGCTGTAGCTCTCACCACCGATGACTCGTGACTGGTGCCCACTGGCCAACCCACTGACTACCACGTTTGTGACCACCCTCCGAAAAAGTACTTTAACACGTCCTGACACCGGAGATGACCATCACTCATGAGTTGTTGGTGGTGAGAGGAACAGCTCGAGACCTCTACTCTCCTTTCGAAGTAAGTATTTTCTTCAAAGTTAGAAATTAAGGCCATATTTTAAGATTAAACAGAGGGTAATGACAAGTGTTGCCAAACGCAATGCACACTACCCCCATGACGCTTTCAAAATTTTTACTTACAACTAAAAATGTTTCGAAGATTGACGCCATCTCGATGTTTGCGGAGTGGCTTATGTCAACAAACTTCCCATTTCCTGTGCTAAATCCGCACACCACTTGTACCCATAGACGCCTGGGGCACTTTCTTCACAACAATCGTAAACACCAACTTCCAACCACTACTTATCCAAGGGAACTACGATTTTTAGTAGAAGACGACGAAGCATGCACTAGATACGTAATTATTTAAATAAATAGTTAAACGGCAGTATAAGGTCATGAATTGCATAAATATTTTTACATATTCATGATTATTAATTTGAAAATATCGTTGTTGAAAAACTAGATTCTTGACTCAAATATCAACAGTTTTGCTTGTGAACGGTACCTCCGGCGTTCTTCGCGCTCTTCAATTGTTTATCGGTGTTGCCAATTGGTATGTGTTTACTCTCCAAACTGGGTATAAGACTTACACAAAACCCGGGAAATAAGTGAAATTAGCGCATCTATTTGTAGAAATCCAATAGCCTATGGCGGCGATCGTGTGGCTGTCCGGTCTAACTACAGACAATCCGCCATCTTTCCCAGCCTTCTCAGCACTCATTTGAACAATGTTAGCGTATAGGATAAAAAACCGCATGGTACAGGGGTGGACCATGTACGATCAATGTGTACAACCCCAAAAAAAGGACATTACCTATAACGCGTCCTGACATCGGAGATGGGCATCAGACGCGACTTGTTGTTGGTGAGAAACGGAGCTAAAGACCTCTACTCCGGTGTCAGGACGCGTTATTATGTACTTTTCTTGGGGTTGTACACATTGATCGTACATGGTCCACCCCTGTACCATGCGGTTTTTTACCCTAGGTAGTGTATGTAACGTTTATTGATCTTACTCAAGATTGCAGTTGTAATCAGCACAATAAAACAACATTTTGTTGCCTAGCCTATATACTATTAGTGAAAGTATGAAATTTTTTAGGCACAGGATACTGGTACGGCAGCCGTATCCCTGATTGTGATAGATAGGGTAAACAACCGCATGGCCTGGTTCAACTCACTGACAATCACGGCTGGACACCCTCCGAAAAAGTACTTAGGTATAATGCGTCCTGACACCGGAGATGGGCATCAGTCGCGACTTCTTGTTGGTGAGAGATGGAGCTAGGTAAAGACCTCTACTCACCTTTCGAAGTACCTAAGTGTTTTCTCCAAAGTTAGAAATTAAGGCCAAATTTAAAGCATTAAACAGAGGGTAGTGAAAAGGGTGTCCAACGCTGTGCAAATCTCACCAAAATGCTTTCGAAATTTTTACTTATGCTTAAATATCTTAGAAGATTGATGCCATCTCAATGTTTTTGGAGTCGCTTGTGTCAACAAACTTCCCATTTCCTGTGATAAATCCGCACACCACTTGTACCCATAGATGCTGGGGCACTTTCATCACAACAATCGGAACACGGTCACCGGCCACGACATTTTTAAGTAAACAACTGTTTTGGTAGAAGACGACGAAAAAGCGTGCACTAGATAATTATTTAAATAAATAGTAAAACATCAATATTTTACATATTTATGATGATTAATTTGAAAATATTCGTTATGAAAAAAGTAACTCAATTCTGACTCAAATTTAAGTAATTATTTTTCGGAGTTAGAACGTTCTTTTAAGTCCTGTATTATGATGTCACGACATCTTGACTTTCGTACCTATTGTAGATGAATTGCTATACTCAACTTTTTTGCAGAATAGTTTACCAGTTATTCATGCAGATTGTTATCAGCTATTCATGTAATTGTTATAATCGTAATGCGCATATATATCTTTATTATTTACTTTTTGGATATATGAAGATGTTTTACTGCCGGATTACCGCCGTAGTGTGACGCAATCGCTTTCGGTCCCTGGGCCTCTGTCTGTTTTCGCACCATAAGAAATTAATGGGGCCGAATTTGCAATGACCAGAAAGTCGTTAAAAGAGGAAAGTTAGCATTGAGGGGCATATGTTTTGATTGAGAAAAATACAAATTTATACAATAGCTAGCTTGTAAAAAATACTTGATTACAAAAAACTTGATTGACAACTAAGCAGCATACCTACTATGGTTTTCAGAGACAGTGCAAGCACGTTTTTTGGCAATATTTCTGTAACAAACACTCGTATCAGAACGAGATTTTGCTATAGTGTATTACACCCAGTGCCGTAATTTATAAGGATATCGTGAACCACTAATCGTAAAGAATAACGACACTTGTCCTTGTACCAAGAGACAAACTCCATTATCCAGAAATGGATACGAACACACGTAAAAAGCTCCACCTACCCTCTCCCCCCCCTCCACCGCCACCCCTGTCCTTCTTCCTTCCTTCACCTTCCTTTCTCTCTCTCTCTCTCTGTTGCCAATTGATATGTGTTCACCCTCCAAAGTGGGTATAAGACTTGCACAAAACGTGGAAATTGTTGAAATTAGCCTATGTATTGAAAGTATGTATACATAATTATTAAAGCAATTTTATCATTATTGCATTACTATGACAACTAGAATTCATGGAAACAGTTTATAATAATGCATCGGCATATGTGTGAAGCTCCACTAATGTGGCAACAATGATTTTGCCATTCTTAGCATGCAAACATTAAAGGTTACATTTATGTCTGGCATACAGTTATTAAAAAAATCAAAGTACTAATAGACTTAAAATCAATGAAAAGTGTCAGCAAAAAAAAAAAAAAAAAAAAAATTAAAAAAAAAAAAAAACAAAAAAAATTATAATCCACTTATCCGTCGTCTGCTCTGTGATGGTTTCCGGCAGCCAGATGTACGACAAGGTTAGAAACTTTGGATTGTATCTACTTCAGAAATATCTGTAATTTTTCGGGGTAATTTGGTTGCAAAAAAGGGATAATAGACATGAATTAAATAAACATTTTGAAATAAAAAAGTAAAGTTGAACTATAAATATGAGTTAAAGTAAACAATTAAGGGAATAAAATTTTGCAGTGTCGTCGTCTGCTGCTCATAACTGTGTTTGTGGAGTGAGCGCTTAGGAACCAGGAACAACAACGTGGTTCAAGTGCAATGTGGAGTGAATTAAGACCAAAATAAAATGTGGTTTTATCCGTACTGCCATCACAACTGAAACTCCACAGTGCTTTATTTGATTGTAATTATACACATTTTGGTCTTAATTCACTCCACATTGGACTTGAACCACGTTGCTGTTCCTGGTTCCTAAGCACTCACTCCGCAAACACAGTTACGAGCAGCAGACACCTACTACACTCTTTATGAGGTGCAAAGCTTTATTCCCATTAATTTGTTTTACTTTACTCATTATTTAGTTTAACTTTACTTCAGAATGTTTATTTAATTCATGTCTATTATCCCTTTTTTGCAACCAAATTAGCCTGGAAAAATTACAGATATTTCTGAAGTACGGGCAGACGATGGCAAAAAGACTCATCATTGCCAATCTAGAGAGTTTCACACATACGCCGATGCATTTACAAACTGTTTTCCATGAATTCTAGTTGTCATAGTAATGCAAGATGAATGATAAAATTGCTTGTAACATATATATAATATTAACAAAAATTACATACGCTAAATTTCAATTTTAGGCTATATTTCCCCGGTTTTGTGTAAGTCTTATACCCAGTTTAGAGGGTAAACACATACCAATTGACAACACTGATAAACAATTGAAGAGCGCAAAACGCCGCAAGAATGCTGTAGTCCCCTTGAATAAGTACGAATAAGTTGCTGGTTAGAGGTCGGGTTTACGATTGTTGTGATGAAAGTGCCCCAGCGTCTATGGGTACAAGTGGTGTGCGGATTTAGCACAGGAAATGGGAAATTTGTTGACACAAGCGACTCTGCAAACATCAAGTTGGCATCAGTCTTCGAAATATTGGAGTTGTTAGTAAAAAACTTTGAAAGCATTTTGGGGTAGTGTGCACTGTGCTGGCTACACTTTTCATTACCCTCTGTTTAAATCTTAAAATATGGTCTTAATTTCTAACTTTAGAGAAAATACTTACTTCGAAAGGAGAGTAGAGCTCTTGAGCTCATGTTATCACCACCAACAACTCATGACTGATGAACTTCTTCGGTGTCAGGATGTGTTAAAGTACTTTTTCGGAGGGTGGCCAAAACCGCGGTAGTCGGTGAGTTGGCCAGTCACTCGGTTGTTTACCCTAATACCTACCTACCTACTCACTGATTTTCATCGCTAAGGGTTCTGAGGCTAGCTTCGGTGGGCTAGGTTATCTTAGTCCTATGGCTGTGTGTGTGTGTGTTTTGCTCTCCTTAGGCAGACTTATAGTACCTATACCTATCATAGGCTTATGGTATGTTGGCACCATGTTAACCATTGGGTTGGCTTAAATGACGACGGGAACAAGATAAAAAAAAAGTAAAAGTTGGTTCCCGGTAGTCGGCGACTGTATGTTTACTTTCTTTTAGGGTAAACAACCGCAGTCGATCCATCGTCATCGCGTGGCTTGGCCTTATTCATCCGATATTTAATTGGTGAAACAAGCAATACAATTACATCTTTAAGCATACCATTCAAAAGATTGAAATTTCGTCAACATACAATGAGATATATGAAAGCACCATACGAACTCTATGTAAAATATGTTTTCAAGGCAGTTTTGAAATCCGATATGGCGGCAACTGCGTGATGTGCCGTTCGTAACCACAGACAATCCACCAGCCTTCCCAACACTCATTTGAACTATGTTACGTATATATGTAACGTTTATTGATCTTACTCAAGATTGCAGTTGTAATCAGCACAGTAAAACAACATTTTGTTGCCTATATTAGTGAAAGTATGAAACTTCTTATTCCCGGGGTCATGGTTTGAACTGAAATTCATTTTTACCTTGTGATCGATGGTTTTATCCTCACGTGCCATCTCAACTGAAACTTCACAGTGCTTATTTGATTTTAATTATACACATTTTGGTCTTAATTCACTCCAAATTGCACTTGAACCACGCTGTGGTTTCTGGTTCCTAAGCGCTCACTCCACAAACACAGTTACGGGCAGCACACGAGTGTACGGTTTATGAGGTGTAAAGCTTTATTCCCTTAATTGTTTACTTTACTCATTATTTAGTTTAACTTTACTTTGTTACTTCAAAAATGACAATTTGTCGAAAATTGCATTTTTCCTAACTATACAAACCTGAGGTCCTTTAACAATAGGAAGTAGCTAGCGGCAGCTGGAACGGTCGTAAGCTTCGAACAAGGGGAGAACGGTAGTTAACTGCTTGTCCGACAGTCGCGCGCCGCGCGACTGGGAGGTAAACAAATCACTTTTGCTTTTGGCCCATGCAAAATACGCAGAGTGAGGGGTGGCATGAGGAGTGGACTATATGTAAAGGACCTCAGGTTTGTATAGTTAGGAAAATGCAATTTTCGACAAATTGTCATTTGTTCCGATACGTAATACAAACCATCGGTCTTTAACAATAGGAAGACTCACTTCTTGTGGGAGGAATCTGAGTCTTTTGATGAACAGACTGGTGTTCGTCCATCCCTGGAATGCCTCCCTGGTCGTAAGAGCGAGGGAGGGATCCAAGCCTCTGTCCGATTGATCGGGTGTGCACCGCAGGATCAATGGTCAGACCTCTGGGCCGAGTACTAAGAGAGAGGCAAGCGTATCTCTTCGTACCAGCAAGCAAGAACTTGTTCCTGTTTGCAAGAGGCAACATAAAGTATGGGTTGTCTCAAGCTGGCATCCACTTCCTCCCCCTTGTTGGAGGAAGTGTGGATATACGCTCCTATCCCTAGTGAAAGGGATAGGATGGGGCTCTGTTGAGTAGCTCACCTGCATCTTGTCCTAATCCAGCAGGGTGACGACCGTGTCCCTCTAACCACAGGTAGAGGGGAGAAAAAGATGGGAAGAGGAGCCAGTCACACTCTCATTCACTCATCCATTCTTACGGTCCACCAGCCGGACTCGATGCTGTTCAGCTGCGAGGGTCGGGTTCGCTACACAACGTGTTGAGCAGCCACCACGGGTCCCAAGGAAAAAGATCCAAGGACCTGTGGGGCAATCCCGAAGGTAGAAGGAAGGGCATGTGGTATGGTTGGACCAGACCCCTGCCTTCAGTACCTGCGCCACGGAGAAGTTCTTGCGGACAAGGCAGCATCTCCTTCGCATCGAAGGCGGTGAAGTCCATTAGGGAGGGGATTGTGAACGACTCGAACCAATCGTCAGGGACCGAATGGGTTCTGAGTCTTCGCTACGAAGTTCGGTACGAAATCGAGCGTCACGGATCCCCATCCCCTGGATGCTTGACTTCGCAGGAGAAGTCATGCAGTTCCTCAGAGGAAAAGAAGGAAATAGTCGCATGACCTATTCCTCTTCTCTACTTCGGTGATGTCCAGTACCCATACTGGTCTGTCCGTTTGCCACGAAGTCTCTCGCATCCTCCTATCCCCATGCAGCGAAGTTCTCGGTAGTGGATAGGACACCGACACTCCATGGTGGGTGTCAATGGTATGGTACTGTGACAAGCTATTAAAACGAAGTAATGATTGCTGTGTAACAACCGAACTAAGTCACAGCGTAGTTCGTAACTGACTCGGGCGCTCTGACAGCTGCCGACTGACTGCGTTCGTAAGGAGAGGCAAGTTGTCAAGCATCCGAGTAAGTCACGTGACCTTCGCCTTAAAGGGTTAGCCGAGAGACCAAACAAATAATGTATTTGTTTGTCACCAATGCCGGACAGCGAGGTGAATGATTCGCTTAAGGCATGTGCCCAACAGGCGAAAGTCAATTGCCTTCTAGAGACCAAGGTCCCTGAAGGCAAAAACATCTCATGGTTGTTGAATCTCAGCTAAGGAGAAACAACACTATGTACCTGTTGAAGACGAAGGTAGATATTGAATGCAACCTACGTCTTCACAGACGAATCGAGAGAAGGATTCTCAAGATTCATAACCTGTGCTTACAAATGACTGAAAACGCTAACCGCTATTTCATTGCTGTCCGGTGAGAAGTCGTAGTTGCAATGAAAGCGGGGCGTTCTTCAGTAATGAAAACACAGGGGAAAACCGCCTGAAGAACTGCTTCTCATGGGCTGAACATTTGGAAGTAGAGCTGTCAGGTCGGAGAGTAGGCGATGTCTTCTGACAGATCTCGTAATTCGGGTTGAACAATGAACAATTGTACACCTACGAATACGAGATATTTTGAAGACAAACTCAGATGTCTGCAAAATCATTCGCATTATCGCAGTGCGATGCAGCGGGAGACTTGTACAGACTTCTGTTACCGTGCGGTAAACAGAAAGATGAAAGAGTCCAAGAGATATCTCTATTGAAAATTCTCGCAATGTCGAAGGCGATGGACTCTAGCGTCACAGCAGTAAATGGTCCTTCATTATTGCGAGAATCCCCATTAATCAGAGACCTAAGTCCATGATTGTTGGGCAGAGATACGGTTCGGTAGTCAATCAAACCAGGGGAGAGAGAGACATAACTGACCGTGCATCTCGGAGGCCCACTGATACTGAGCTGCAGTCAGGCAGTTCAATACGCAGTAGTTGAGCCTGAGCTCTCGCCGACGTCGTCATCCTGAGTTGCCATGTAATCCATTATTCCATGAAGGAATGCGTTCGGCTAGAACTACCGAGCATAAAAGATATGCTCGAGCAATTATATTTAGGCGAAACGAATTTCGGTAAATATAAAAGTTGAAATGGTGTTGTCGTGACAAAACCATAAGTATATAAAATTGAAACTGAAAACTCCTGGGAGGTTGCAGGCAACCCCGAGTTGCAGTTCAATTAGAATACTTCTCTTCTAAGTCGCAATCCGTAGATAAACTAGGATATGCGCCTACTACCCCTCGGACAATTCAACTGCTTAGTAGAATCATGTCGCGAGGTTAATAATACGTAGTATATTTGTAGGATTCTGAACAACGATCTCCATCCTAAATTCTTTCCTTCAAGAAAACAAAATAAGGATTGGAGATCGACCACCTTCGATCTCTATCAAAGAGTGAAGGAGAAGTCTTCCTCGAAGGAAAGCTTCAATGGTGAACAGAATACTAAGACGATAGTTCAAGCCAAACTGGATATTCCCGTCCGATCTTCTCTATTCCAGGTTGGTCGCCTACTGTAAGATAGTTTTCTTTCATCAGCAGTCTTCTTCCCAATGCTAGAAAATTCCAGGAATTCGAGCATAGGCGAGGTTCCCGATTATCATGTAACTCGGGGATTCTCGTCTCGCTCACTTTAGACCGTGGTCTCGCCTAAGTGTTTGGAGATCGTAAAAAACTCGAACACTCTGAATGCGCTAGAAATTCCTTAGAATTCTAAGCAGTCTGCGAAACCACCCACCGAATTCGTCAAACGATATCGGCTGGTATCCTCTCGATTCCCGTAGAAATCGAGAATGGGGGCCAGGATCCCTCCTCAACGACGGGGCTTACGTCAGGTAGGACCCGAAGGTCCCCCCGGTAGCACAGTCCGAACGTGGGATCCTACAGAGAAATCTCTGTAGGCATCCCTCCCCTTTCCCTCGTAGCCGTAAGGAGAGAGGGAATGGAGGAATTGGATACTCGCTCGCCTTCCCAGTGGAACTAGCAGTTGGAGAAGAATAGGAGCAGCCATCGCCTTGCGGCGATGGTCTCTCAGAGTCTGGGCAAAACGTATCGTCAGGAGAAAACGTTTTTCCCCCCGCGGAGGGTTACGAACTCTCACTGTAGGTAAGGGTCTGCCGCGCCACTGTGAACGTCGTCTGGGTGGGGCTGATCGACACCTGACGGGGGAGAGCCGATACCGTCCTCCGACTCATTCCAGTCCTCGTCGAGGTCGAAACCTCTCAGGAGGACCGAAGGAGTATTTAAATACGGTGTCCGAAGACACGTAGAAACGCCGCTGTCGCAGTAGAGAGGTGAAGTAGCTTGATCGACCGGCCAGAAACTGAGCGAGCCTTCTTGTCCCGGAGACGAAAGACTCTGGTTCGAGACAGAATCGGCAAGCTCCGATCGCGGCAGACCCACGTCGGTTTGGGTTCCCTCTCGGGCCCCAAAACGACTCGAGCAGAGACGTGGGCTCTGCGGTGGGAGCGGCAATCCTTCCGCAAGGTCATTATGCTGACGAATCAGCTTAATGACTTCTGTAATCTCCTCTGTATCTCGGGAGTAACCGCGTCTTGCGGAGTAGGACCGTCCAGTCCTTCCAACAAGAACAGATCCCTCCCGAGATACTCCTCCTTCCGAAGGAGGAAAGCGGCAGACCCTGACGGTCGCCTCCAGCTAATTGGCACGTATGTCCTGGTCGGATTCCTAGAACCGTGCCTGGTCCATACGGCGTCATAGCGGGATCGCGAGCGGCGCACCTCTCGCGATCACTCATAGGTACCTCGCTCCTCCCGGTGTTAGCCCGAGGAGGTTGAAGGTACAGGAAAGGCAGACCTGACGCCCCCCCCTAGCTCGCTGGCAGGACCAGCGTGCTTGGAGGGCTGCTGCTGATCGTCAACCCGCGTTGTGGCGATCGAGCAGCAGGCCTAGCCTTGCCGCTCGCCTGGGGCGAGAGGCTCGGCTGAGTAAACGTCGACGCTGATCTCTAGCGTCAGGCGAGCTGTTGCTGGTTACCATCTTCGCCCGGTCCCGATGGGAGCGGCGTCAGGTGACCTGCTAGGTTCGCTGTCGCGGTGAGACCGGGCGAGCGTCCTCTCGGCGCGTCCGAGCCGCTGGTACCAGCCGTGGCTGGTACCGACGGCCGCGGGGACCCCTTCCTCGCCTCAACTCGTGGCTGGTCAGCGACCGTCATGTCACGCCGTCATCAACCCGAGCAGCCAGCTGGTCGCTGCGAGAGCGTCCACTGGCCTGACGAGCGTCGTCTGCACGACTCTCGCCAGTCTCTGCTCCGCGCTTCGGTCTTGACGGCGAGCGAGCTCGGGCGTCAAGACTTTGGCTGGACGGTCTCCCGCGGGAGACCGTCCACTCGGCTACTTCTCGCTAACGAGAAGCCGAGGCGGATCCTGGTTTAGCGGCAGAACCGCTAGAACCAGGCGAGGAAGTGCCAGCCGAAGCTGGTACTCCTCTGGTCCCCGTCTTCTTCTCCTTGGTAGAGAAAAAGACGGGCCCTGTTCCCCTAGGGAGCAGGAGGACCCAGCAAGAGCTCCCCGAATCGCCGGAGCGAGACGGGCCCTTAGAAGTCCCAAAAGGAGCCTTCTTAGGGGGGAAAACCCGGGTTACCAGCTGGTCGCTGCAAGAGCGGGCCGCTGGCCTGGCAAGAGTCACCTGAGCGTCTCTCACCAGCCTTCTGCTCCGTGCCGCGTCTTGGCGCCGAGCGAACTCTGGCGCCGAAACTTGGCTGCACGGTCTCCCGAGGGAGAACGTACACTCGGGATCTCTCGCGAACGAGAGACCGAGCCGGAACCTGGCGTAGCGGCATCGCCGCTAGCACCAGGCGAGGAAGTACCAGAGCTAACCGATACTCCTCTGGTCCCCGTCTATCTCTTCCTTGCGGAAGGGAGAGACGGGCCCCGCTCCCGAAGGAGCAGGAGGACCAGCAGAAGGACCCCCCGTCCCACCGAGGTGGGGACGGGCCCTTAGAAGTTCCCGAAGGAGACTTCTTAGGGGGGGAAGGCAGCCTTCTTCTTCTTCGGCTTATGGGCCTTAGAGTCGAAGGGAAGAAGAGGCAGCAGCAGACGATGAAGACGAAGATGACAGCTTCCTCTTCTCCTCTTCCTCGTCAGCTCACGCAGGACAGTCGTCAGGTCCTCCATCCAGGCCGGAGCCGGGGCTATTGCCGAAGCAACACGGCCCGACTGCACCTGTCCGGAAGGACCTGGGGACTGGGGAAGACACACCGTGGGCAGGACCAGCATGGGACAGGCACAGGAACCAGGAGCGACAGGAACAGCAACCACTCAGGAGCGGCAGGAACAGCGGCAGCGGTAGACCCAGAAGGGACAGCCAAGCCAACAGCGGGAATCACATCAGCGGCAGGTACGCAGGCCCAGCGATCGCCTCGTAGAATCATCAGGCAGCCCAGCGGAACCTGGGTCCTGGCGCCCGGTCCCGGGGCGAGCTGCTGGAACAGCGGAAGTGCTGGGGCAGGCAACACGAAGAAAACAGGCGGCGGCGGCAACCCCACCTCGGTACCGGCTTGCGGCCACCCTAGTAGCGGCAGAGACGGCGTACATCGACACAGCATGGGTAGTGTAGGACCAGGAGGGGGGGGGAGAGGCCAGCATAAGCGGTCCGTGGTAGTAGTGGAGACCGCCCCAGACCTCGCTAGACGCTGCAGCAGCCCGTGGATGCTAGGCACGCCCTGCCTCCGCGGTGGTCCATACCTGTCCAAGGTCGTCTCCCACGGATGTAGCACCTGCGGTAACATAGATAGATTAGTAAGAGGGGTTCCCTCACGCACGGGGGGAAGACATGCCCCACCCCGAACGCAAGGAAGAACCCCACCCAAATACAAAATACAACGAAAAAGCTGAGCGGGGGGCAAGGGAGGAAGGAAGACGAAGAATCGGATACCAAGGGAGTCGCGGGAGACTTCCACGACTTCCTGGCAGACCTTCGCTTCCCCTACCCCCGCACAGCAGTGAAAAGTAATATGAAAATGAAACAGAATACTGCCCTTGCGATTCACTTCAGTAGAACTTGAAAGGGGAAAAGATCAATTCCCGGGTAAGAACGGAAACTTGATCCAATAATTATGATGCTATCATAAAATATATATGAAAATGAAACAGAATACTGCACTTGCGATTCATTTTCACATAAAAAAATCGTAAGGATCAATTCCCGGTAAGAACGAAAATTGATCCAAATTAAATTTCATGCAAATAAATAAATGAAAAGAATATTGCAATTGCGAATCCACTTTCATTGCATTCTATTATACAAAATTAAAAGGCTCGTGCCGAGCGCAAACACACTCTCGGTAACGAACGCACAGGGCAAACATATAATGAAAAGAGTACTTACATTTTTCAATTACACACTTTCGCACACTACATGACTCGGTGCGAGCGCGGCCCTCCGCCCTCGGCACCGAGGCATAATTCAAGGGTTCAATTCATGAAAAGAGAGGAAATTCGCCGCATCTACGGCGATAACTCCATGTTGGTTCATAATTAAGTAATGAAAATGAAAACAGTGTACTTACAGTTTCATTTTCAAGTCAAACAAACCATTAGTAGAAAAACACAATATAAACAAAGCATACGACGATGAAGCGGGCAGAGAGCGATGACGAACACGTCCTTCACACCCGCGGCCGAAAGCAAAAGTGGTTTGTTTACCTCCCAGTCGCGCGGCGCGCGACTGTCGGACAAGCAGTTAACTACCGTTCTCCCCTTGTTCGAAGCTTACGACCGTTCCAGCTGCCGCTAGCTACTTCCTATTGTTAAAGGACCGATGGTTTGTATTACGTATCGGACAATGTTTATTTAATTCATGTCTATTATCCCTTTTTTGCAACAAAATTAACCCCGAAAAATTACAGATATTTCTGAAGTACGTACTACAGTGGTACCTCGACATATGAAAGGCTCAACTTACGAAAAACTCGAGATACGAAAGCCAATACGAAAAATTTAACGGCTCTACATACAAAAAGTTTTCAGATACGAAAGGTTTCTGAAAGTCCGAGATTTGCCCGGATAACCAATTTTGAAAATCGCGCAGCGCGCCGCCATCTTAGTACTAGTAGACTCGCCACCATCCTCCTGCTCTCCCATTGTTCCTGATGTATCGCAGCCATGAAATCCTTCTCTCCATCTGGCCAGCGTCCATCCCATCATGCATCTACTATGTACACGTTGGTGGCGTGGCTCGGCCACTCGGTACCAGCATTGTTATAGTACGCACGTTGTATTCGTTTTCGGGATCGTCAATGTGTATGTAATATTTAAAAAAAAAAACGTGGACCAAGATCTCTCACATGGGGATAAGTGATCAAGGGGTCTCTCATGGGATAACTGGAAACTTTGCAAGGTTGGTAGAATCTCCACTCCCTGCTGAACAGAGGGTGTAGACCAATCATTTACAACATGCATACCAGTATGTATACGTATAGTCAAGGCACTTCAGTTTATGTTGGAGGTCAGCAGCCGAACATTCAGTACCCAAACATTCAGTACCCAAATCAGTTGCAGAGAGAGCATTTGGTTGAACAACAGGGTTTTGATGGACACCAGGGCCAACAGAGTCATGAGGTGCAAAAAAAGAACCAAGTGATAAAAAACAGAAAATTGAAATTCTGTAAAAAAAAAAAAAAAAAAAAAAAAAAACCTACGTAAAGTAAAAAAAAAAAAAAAAAAAAAAAAAAAAAAGTAAAAAAAAAGTTAAAAATAAAAAAGAGAGAGAAAATAAAACGGCAGAAATTAAAGCCGCTTTTCATAAAGTGCAATCATTTGTAGACACACCCCCCGAAAAGGCTCACACAGGAACATTGGGTAATTCTTGAGAAAGCTTTCGCGGCCTTGTATCTCGGTAACGAGTGGGTAACTGGCAGAACACCATAGAAGATAACTTCTTCTTCATTCTAAATTATGCAATGGATGTTAAAATTATCGATAAAAAGGTATACTACTAGAATGTTGTAGGCTAACAGCCCATGTGTTCGAACGGTAAAACTTTACAAATGTAGTGTCTTATTGGTAAGTCGTAGACAGGGCCGCACATCATGTCCGCACCTCCGAACCTCCGCGTAGGCTATCAGCCCATGTGTTCGAACTACTAATCTTTAACTGCATGTTATCGAAAATTAGGCCAAAACATACGTTTTTCGTGTGTTTTTTGGCGCTTCATACCTAACACGTAGCCTAGGCCAGCCATGTCCGAATGCGGGATGTTTCTTAGGTATGGCAAGAAACATCTTAGGCTAGCGGTGTCAGTTTGTATGTAGAGTAAAGGTTCAGCCTCACCGCCAGTTTTCTTGGGTTTCCCAGTGTTAATTGGGTTTGTATGTAGAGTAAGGGGTCAGCCTCACAGCCGTTTTCGTGGGTTTCGGTACATATACCTAACACGTAGCCTAGGCCAGCCATGTCCGAATGCGGGATGTTTCTTATTAGGTAGGCAAGAAACATCTTAGGCTACGGTGTCAGTTTGTATGTAGAGTAAGGGGTCAGCCTCACCGCCGTTTTCGTGGGTTTCCCAGTGTTAATTGGGTTTGTATGTAGAGTAAGGGGTCAGCCTCACAGCCGTTTTCGTGGATTTCCCAGTGTTAATTTTTGTCGTCTCTGTTTCCCTGTTTCTACCCAAAAACCCCGGTTTCCCAATATGGTCCGCCCTTAACCGTTTTATTTTTCGAAAATTACGCCTGGAAACACTATCCATTTGCCCTTTATTCTGTCTGTGTTCCCCCACCCAAAAACCCCGGTTCCCAACAGGGTCCCCCATTACCGTTTCTATAGTTATATATATATACTAATATTTAACTGCATGTTATCGAAAATTAGGCACGAAAATTTCGTGTTTTTTTTTGGCGCTTCATAGGCCGCGCAAGCTTTGTCAAGTTTTACCACCTATAGTAGGCTAGGTAGCTAGTACTTACCTACTACGTTTTATCTTATAGCTACTAATTCCTTGAGCTAGAAATGAGCTGATTATCGTGACACGATGATGATAAAATGTCTTCCCATAAATGGTGTTCGATACGTTAGCCAACTGAATTAGGCAGGGTGAACTTGGTTGCGACCTAGCAAAGTTCCAAACTACGCAGATTTGCTGTTCAGAACTTCGGATTGCTGTATAATAGTACTTGGTAAGTTGAAGAGGGGCGCTGATAGAGTCCTATTAGTAGTAGTAATTTGAGATTTTTATTTCATATCGGCACTCCTAATGTAGTTAAATAAATGGCCACACTGATTTAATTCAATTATAATGAGTCAGTAGAGGATTAATTGAGTTATGATTACTAAAACTGGCGTCATAAAGACAGAGGAGGAATGAAAAGTATCAGCAATAAAAGAACATTAACTCTAAAAAATATTTTACCTTATGTATTTCAATTTTGTACAACCTAAAGAAGTTTTAGATTTTTGATGCATTAGCTGATTTTATCAGGTCGTAAGGTCGAAGGCGTAAGTTATCTTTAATCAAATGTTCGTTTATATGTTTTAATAACTTTATTCATTCATGTGAAAAAAGTTTTGAACTTTGAATTTTAACTCATGTACCCACAACAGCTGCAAAAGCAGACTTGTTTGCTAAATTCAGTAGTGAACAAAGTATATATATATATATATATATATATATATATCTATATATATATATATATATATATATATATATAAAATATTATGAAGGCAATTCAACCGTAAAATCCCTCATTCAGGGAAGGGGTATATGTATAAGGGCTGTTGCCTTGTATAATAAGGCGCCCTGTGAGGTTATGTTAGACTTGCGATAATCTTACGCTAAGTCGGTTGGTTATGCACTTCCATACTCATTGGAGTGTCTTGGGGTTTGATGATAACTTATGAAGTCAATATCTTCTTGTGTTATGACGATGGAGATATGTTTAAACCCATGATGATAGTTATAACTTCATTCGATCATCTTTCTGATGAGGTTCTAGTAGAAAACACTGAGTACAAAAACTACTTCTATTCTCTGAGATTACATAATGACGATCAAAGGAAATTTGTACAGGCCTGCCAATGATGATGGCTAATTCAAATCTGACTACAATCTCGTTTACAAATCATAAAGGAAGCAGACAGTAGCTCGAACATACGAACATACACACAGATGACATGGATTACAAATCACGTAGGCCGTTTGAATTATAGGTCGCGGTAGTTGTCTCAAGCAGGAAGCTTGGACCTACTTTATTATATACGCCATCTTAGCATACTTTATCGTCTCTGGCCTGATCACATTCCTGCAAGCAATCTGGTTGACCTCTTGGGTCACTGGTTTTAATTAATCATAGTTTTAGTTTTTTTATATATATGGAATAACATTCCATATTTTTATTATGTAACACTTACATATGCGCATTTAGCCCTACCCATGGGAAGAACCCGTGTTTTTCCCTCCCTCGCTAAGTCACCCTTCAATTCTCAACTTTGTTCATTTAAGATTATCATCTACTCGATTTCCCATAAAATATAAAATATATCTGAAAGTCTTTAAAGCATTACAATATGGTGAACCAGCATACCTGAGAAACTGCTTAAGCTTCTCTAGATCTGAAATGAATATCGTAATCAGACATGCAAGTGAAGCATACGGGCTTTTTGAGCCTAGAATAAATTGTAAGTCAGGCTAAAGAGCATTACAACAAAATGACACCTGAAGTGAAGATCATACCAGGAGAAAGGAAATTTTAAAAAGTATAAAAGACTCTCCTATTCTTCAGGAGCTATGATACTGACGAGAAAACACTAAAAGACAATTGCAAAATATAAGGAGTAACTTATTTTGAAAACGTACGTTTAATGTTAATGTAGTGTTCTCTTATAACAATACCATTAAAGATATGCTAATTAAGAATAGTCCCGTAACAAATAACAACATCATTTACAAAATTTCTTGTAAGGATTGCCCACATCGCTTTAAAACGTTTTGGCTCAGTTCTAGTAAAAATTTATGTGTTC
>NC_087204.1:32370978-32391723 GCF_015104395.2 Macrobrachium nipponense | reverse complement strand
AAGCAATTTTTATTTATTGGCTGATCTACCTATTTACTGAAAAAAAAAAATAGCCGGTACCGTATTTGGCTTTAAAACCTTCACCAATAATTATCGTCAGAATGATGACTACATGAGGCTCCACCCATTTTGGCCTCGTTATAATTCAGGATAACACTGAAGGCTATCATGGGCATTGCTGGAAGTGCTAAATGATCCTCAAGAATCCCAGCAGTTGGCCTAAACGTTTACTGCTACTGTTGTGGCGGCATTAACTTGACCTACAGTAGTATTTACTACGCATAGCACCAGATACCCCACCCACTTCTATGTATCGTTCCACCATTCATAAAGTCTTTATATCCAACACGGTCGTACGGCCTAAAGAAGAAAAAAAAATTATATCGGATGATCCGTTGGTCTGCTGGAGATTTTAGCACATATAAGCTTGTATTTTACTTTGGTATAACATCTTTATTTTAACATACAACTCTCTCTCTTTCCCTACTCTCTTGGTGGCATAGTGAATAGTTAATGAAAATGTTCAAAATCATGAACGACATTACAAGTATTATAATCACGTTACGCTAAATACAAATCAGACCATAAACATTGGATTTAAACTAGAAACTGAATAATTACCTATTCAGGCTACAGTAAGTATGGTCACGGGCTTTTTCGTGATTGTTGTAAAGTTGTAAGTGTAAGACAAATGAAGTTTGGCAAGCCACGGGGACAATTCCAAATCCTGTTAGCCATTCTTGACTGCTCTGGGTTTCAGAGCCGATGAAACAAGGTGAATAAGTTTCTGTCTGGTGGATGGGGCGGGGCAACATTTCGTAAAACAATGTGTTTTTACCTTGCTTACGTAATGAATGTTTTTCGACTCTTGGCTCGTTATCATTGGCCATGGCGTCGGCTAGAGCTTTTTTACTCTATAAAAATAAAAAATGAAATTTTCATTATTAAAATGAAGTTTTAATTGTATACTTACCGAACAATTATAGAGCGTGATTTCCACGAGCGGCAGGATACTAAATTCAAATTTAGCGCGTCGGCGTCGCCAACACTGGTGGTGATGACGTCATCTCCCTCCACTCGCGGGAGAACCAGGTACAACTGCCCAGGTGAATCCAATTCTTTCTGCCCGTCCGTCCACCTAAGGGTGGAGGTGGGTGGGTATAATCATAATTGTTCGGTAAGTATACAATAAAAACTTCATTTTAATAATGAAAATTTTCATTTTTTTATATGTAGTGTCTTTACCGAACAATTATAGAGCTGATTACACATTTATGGGAAGGTGGGATTCAGTGGACCACTAGTATTTTTAAATGGTTACATTTATTGCAATACCAGTAAAACACTCAAGGTGTCTGTTGTACCTTACCTTGTAAGAGAGCTACAGCAGACTGTTACTGCCTCTGGTCGGTGCTCTTCTTACTATTGTAGAGGAATTGGAATTTTGACCAAAGTTAGCCTCTACAGGAGTGGAATCCTTCCGTAGTTCAAGCGAGTCAAGGCTGGACTGACGGAGGATAGTAACAACAAAGATTGCCCTTGCCCACTGGGCTAAGACCAGAAATTCAATCATACAAAACATTTGTCACCAACACCAGATTTAAAAACATATATACCCAACCATTGTAAAATCTGACCTAACAGACTGGTGAGTATCCCAGGTACTCAGTACCCCCACCCGCTTCCCTTGAACTCGACAACCTATTCAAGGTGAAAAGTTAGCATAGAGGTGACGACCCCTGTGCCGTTCTCCCAACACCATGCCAGAAACCGCCACCGGACCTAACGTTTTACAATTCTCGAAACCGTTTCTATCTCTTTGAGATAATGACTCGCAAAAACCGAATTCGATCTCCAGAACGTGCTCTGAAGAATCGAAGCTAAAGATAAATTCTTTCTGAATGCTAAATAAGTTGCCACTGCTCTAACCTCGTGAGCTTTAACTCTCAGAACGGAAAGATTGTCGTTCTCGGACTGCGAGTGAGCTTCCCTGATAAGCTCTCTAATAAAGAACGATATAGCATTCTTAGAAAGAGGACGAGAGGGATTTTGAACCGAGGTCCAGAGCTTAGAAGATTGTCCTCTAATACCCTTAGTGGCAAACAGATACTGCTTAATAGCCCTGACTGGACATAAGAGCCTTTCTTCCTCCTCATGTCCAACCAAATCAATAAGTTCCTAACCACAAAACTCCTCGGCCAAGGATTATAAGGATTCTCATTTTTGGCTAGAAAGGTCAAAGATACCGAAAATACAGCATTGCCTTGAGAGAAACCGACTCTTTTGTCTATAGCGTGCAATTCGCTGACACGCTTAGCAGAAGCTAGTGCAATAAGAAAAAGTGCCTTCTTAGTCAAGTTCCTGAGTGAAGCCGACTTCAAAGGCTCAAACGGTGGCCCCATGAGGAACTTAAGCACCACATCTAAGTTCCAAGTCACTGTATCTTGCAGCTTAGTGGTTTCGAAAGACCTAATGAGGTCCGACAGATCTGAATTGGAGGAAATATCCAAACCTCGATGTCGAAAAACCGAAGAGAGCATGGCTCTATATCCTCTGATCGTCGAAGGAGCCTAGTTTTCTTAGAGTTCCTAAGAAATAGAAGAAAATCTGCTATTTCTGTTAAGAGGGTCGCAGAAGTAGAGACTTTAGCACTTCTACACCACTCTCTTTAGATTCTCCACTTCCAAATTGATAGAGTTTGTTAGAAGACTCTCTCCTACCACGAGCGATAGCTTCTGCAGCTCTTCTTGAAAATCCTTTCGCTCTGACAAGATTCCGGACAGTCTGAACCCTTGTCAGAGCTAGAGCGGACAAGTTTGGTGGAACCTCTTGAAGTGCGGTTGTTTGAGAAGCCACTTCTCTGGAGGAAGAAGTCTGGGGAAAAGTCTACAACAACTGGAGAAGGTCCGGGAACCACTCTTTCCTGGGCCAAAAGGGAGCGATTAACGTTAGTGTTACATTGCTGTGCGACATGAACTTGTTCAGCACCTCTCTTATTAGACCGAACGGAGGGAATGCATAAGCTTCCAGACCCGACCAATCCAACAGCATTGCGTCCACCGACCAAGCTAGAGGATCTGGGACTGGAGAACAAAAGAGAGGAAGACGGTTGTTCCTTGATGTCGCGAACAGGTCTATTGACGGTCGTCCCCAAAGGCGCCAAAGTTTCTGACAAATCTTGTTGTCCAAAGTCCACTCCAGAGGTAACACTTGCTGTTGACGACTTAACTCGTCCGCCAGAACGTTCATCTTTCCCGGAACAAATCTCGGGACTAGCTGAACCTTCGCTTCGTTTGACCACAGGAGGAGATCCTTGGCTACTTCGTACAGAGAGAAAGACTGAGTCCCCCCCTATTTCCGCACGTACGAGAGAGCCGTGGAGTTGTCGGAATGCACTGCCACTACTCGACCCTTCTACTAAACTCCGAAACTGTCTGAGCACCCAAAAGAAAATTGCTAACAAGTTCCTTTACATTTATGTGGAAAAACTTCTTCTCCTTCTCCGACCAAGCTCCTGAAGTCCGTTGATTTCCCAGTAGGGCTCCCCAACCTGTGTCCGATGCGTCGGAAAAGAACTGTAGGTTCGGGAGGATGGGTCGTAAATCTAACCCTTCTTCCAACCTTGCTCGAGAGAGCCACCACCTTAGGTCCTCTTTTATTTGATCTGTGACAGGAAAGGTATCGAGTCTGGTTGTGTCTTCCTGCACCAAGAGGCTCTCAGGAAAAACTGCAGAGGTCTCATGTGCAGTCTTCCCAACGTCACAAATTTCTCCACTGACGTCAATTTGCCCAGGACCTCATCCACTGATTGGCAGAACTTACCTTTTTGTCCAAGAACTCCTGAAACTGTCTCCAGACAGCCTTGAACCCTCTTCGGGGACAGAAAAGCTCGAAAAACTTGAGCATTCAAGAAAATCATCCCCAAATAAAGGATGCTCTGAGATGGAACCAACTGGACTTCTGTTTGTTGACCAGAATTCCTAACTTTCTGGCAAGATCCAGAGTTGTTCCAAGGTCCCCTTCATGCACCGACTCTCTGATTCCGACCGGAGAAGCCAATCGTCCAGATAGAGGGAGATTCTTACTCTATTATGTGCAGCCAGCTTCCTATCGGGGATAGAACCCTGGTGAAAACTTGAGGAGCGGTCGCTAGTCCGAAGCAAAGCGCCCGAAACTGAAACACCTTGCCTTCGAACATGAACCTCAGTACTTCCGAGATTCGCGATGTATCGGAATGTGAAAATAAGCGTCTTGCATGTCCAGAGAGACCATCCAATCCCCTGTCTGATGGACTCCAGAACCGACCGAGTGGTCTCCATATGAAATTTTGTTTTCTGGACATGCAAGTTCAGGGCGCTCACATCCAAAACCGGCCTCCAGCCCCCTGATGACTTGGGAACTACGAAAAGGCGATTGTAAAAGCCTGGAGGAAAATCCCCTTCTATCTGTTCTATCGCTTCTTTGGAGAACAAGCGCTTCCACTTCTGCGGCTAGCGCCAGAAATTTGTCTGAGCCCGGAGAGTATGCCTGGAATGGAATTGGCACAGGTGAGAGCGAGGGAGGTGAAACGAGAGGAATACGATAGCCGAACTTGAGTACTTGCACTACCCAGGCTTCTGCTCCTCTGTTTTCCCATTCCTCACAAAACATAGCCAGCTTGGCTCCCACTGGTGCATGAAGAACCGAGCTTTCATTTGGAAGGTTTGTTAACCTTGGCCGAGGCCTTAGACTGAGGTCGCCAATTCGACTTTGGCCGAAAGAAGCGCTTGGGTTTTCTCCTCGAAAAGGCACTTGGGCCAGAGGAGAAACCGAAGGAACAGTCTCCACAGGAGCTTTAGGTCTCTTAGTATACTGTGCCAGTAATCCGAAGTAGATTTCTTATCTAGCGCAGACGAAATTGACAACACTACATCGTCTGGAAAGAGGTTATCTTTCACAAACGGAGCAAACAATAGAGCAGACTTCTGTTGGGAAGTAACCCTTTTAGAAGCAAAGGAGCACCAAAGTTGCCTATTCTTAAGGGTACCAAAGGCGATGAGCGAAGCTAACTCATCACATCCATCCCTAATGGATTTTGTACCGCACAGGACAGAACACCAATCCAATCCTCCGCTAACTCCTGAGAAAGGAGAAGGACAATCTTCGATCTTGGCCGCTAAAGCGCCAATAGTCCAATCAAGGAAGCTAAAGACTTCCAAAGTTTAAATTGATTCTTTACAACGTGGTCCAACTCAGGCGCTGTAAAGAAAACTTTCGCTGCGGCGAAAGCAGGATCTTTAGAGGAGTCGATTAAAGGAGAAGTCTCCCTGGGAGGAGGCAGAAACTCCCAGAGAAGGAGCTCCCCAGTTACATAAAAACCTATACCTCTTACGAAGCACTTAGAGGGAGGGTAAGCAAAAAGAGCCTTCCCTAAGTCTCTTTTCATAGACATCCATTTTTCAGTCTCTTTCAACGAATGTCTAACCGCTTTAGATAGAACAAGTTTTTTGGGAGGAGAGGGTCTGAAGTTTTCCTCCTCATCAAAAAAGTCGAAGTTGGGGAGCGAGGAGCCGCTTTCTCAAAATAATCTGGATAAGATACCAGAAGAAATCTAAGGAGACGTGAATAACACGAGAGGTGATGAGAATCCTCCTCCTCTACTTCTTCTTCATTCTCCGATACCGCCGAAGAAGTAGACGGAACTACAACCGGATCGAAGGTTTCGAACCACCCTTGGACTCATTCATCCAGTTGGTTAACATCTCTAAACTGCTTGCGCAAAGGCGCCAGAGACGAATCAAAAACAGTTAACGTAGGCTTGGAAGAGCCTAAATGTTCAGCAGGAGGCGGAAAAACTACTTGCGCCTCGCTCTGAGCCGCCGAAATTCGAGGCGAAACAGGCGCATCAGGCGTAACAGACGAACAGCGCCTAAAGAAAACCCTTAGCTTTGCTATCTACAGCGCTAAAACCACAATCTCTACTAGTAGATGGAGCCGAAAAAAGGCACAGATTGAGGCGACGAACAAGCCGCTAACGGCCGCGGCGCAACCCTACTCTCAGGCTCCTTATACCGCTTGACTGGAGGAGGCGAAGAACGGCGCCTGAACGCCTCATTTAAGGGACGCGAAACGGGCGAATCTCGCCAAGAGCGCCGCGCGACCGGAGACGAATCGCTTGAATCATTCGAAAGGCGTCTGACCGCAACACCTTTCCAACGCTTAACCGAGCCCTGTTGAAGCGCAACAGGCTCAACAAAAGAGGCGCCTGTCTGTGGGCAAATCCCGATCGACTCCCTTGGACTTCCGGTATGTTCTTCTCCCCGGTGCGGGGAGCTGGACAGTGACCTTTGTCTAGGAGACGTGTCAGGACAGACAGACGCACCCTCAACTACACTCTTACCTGAACCGCTTTCTCCAAAAACGTCTCAACTGAATTACCAAGTTGCAAAACCGTATTCGCTAGTACCGAAAATTTCTGATCTAACCTCGATTCCAGACTGGCAATGGTGTCGGAAGAAACTACACGGGAAGCCGGAGAAGTGGGATTAGTAGGAGGAATAGGAGGTGTAGTTAAAGGAGACATAACAATTTGAGGAGAAACAGAAGGAACAGAAGCATCGCAAGACGAAAGCAGAGCTAAGTCTACTTTCCCTAAGCGCTGCTTTTTCTAATTCTGTCTTTAGCTAAATTTCTCGAGTATGAACTAAAAAACTTCCATTGAGAATCAGTCCAATCACTACACTCGTTACATGTTCGATCTGCTGAACAAACCTTCCCCTACACTTAACACATTTAGTGTGAGAATCATATTGTCTACTTGGATAATCTAGTTTTACATCCTGAGATGCAAAACCTAACTCCCGACGGACTAGAATCCGACATGGCAACGCCTAAATAAAAAGCAAAATAACAACAACGCCAAAAAAGAGTACTTCACCAATTCCGAAGATCAATTCCACAAGAAAAAAAGCGAAGCAAAGTCATCCAACCGCACCGACCACCGATTGTTCACCGGACGCCGGCAGGAAAAGAATTGGATTCACCTGGGCAGTTGTACCTGGTTCTCCCGCGAGTGGAGGGAGATGACGTCATCACCACCAGTGTTGGCGACGCCGACGCGCTAAATTGATTTGAATTTAGTATCCTGCCGCTCGTGGAAATCACGGCTCTATAATTGTTCGGTAAGACACTACAATAAAAATACCGGGTTTAGGTTATTGATAATGGTGAAAAAAATTTGTGTGTGGTTGTACAATATACATATGTCAACTTTCAGCTACATCCGATGCTTTGATAATGGAGCTAAGTCCAAAAAAACGTGTTACAGAGGCCCTGAATCTCATAGTAGGCTACAGTAGCAACTGCCTAACATAGGCTAGGCTTATTGCTAAGGGACATATGCTAAAGTCCTAATATATGCAGTAAAAATGGGGTTGAACATTACATGTAGTTGAATATTACTCAAGTATGTACAGTATTTTGCCTTTTTGGAGTCATATTTCTTCCGTCGGATCGGCGTCGTGACCCTAGAACATGTGGTGTAAGCCTGGAAATAATTTACTGGGGTTTTTGTAGGGCCTGGAACGAATTAGGCAATTTACCTGTAAAATGTGGTCAAGATACGAAAAATCAGGTTATGAAGGCCGCCTCGGAACAGATTAATTTCGTATCCTGAGGTACTACTGTATACGTAATGTACTTTTGCAACATCCGTAAATACAAAATACGCTCAGAATTTCTGAAAGGCAGCTGTTCTTATAACACCATAAACCACTGTCAGTCATAAACCTTGCTCTAGTGGCCACAGTTCTCACATGACCTTTCACTATGATACGTGGAGCGTATGTACTACAATTGCTCATGCAACAGTTTTCCTATCAGTCTGACATCCTTCAAGCTCTCGTTCTTACATATATGAGCTACATGACCTGGTCATTATTGATTCCTTTTGACCCTTGGATATATATTGTACAGTAGTCTGCTCACAAGCAGTTTCACCTAACCATAAAGGAAAGGAACTACAGTATATCTTTGAGACTGGACAAGTACAAATCAAGCAACCTTTGAGTATTAATGCCTAGTGCCCTCTTATTAATTCCAATTAATTTATAAGTACTATGTAAATACAAACAATCACTGTAAATACTGGATTGGTAGATGCTGAATAAATGTCTTTAATGATAATAAACAGTAATAATGGAATATATATAAAAAGTCAATGATCAATCAGAAATGTAGTATTTCATGTAAGAAAAGTAAAATATTTTATTAATGTTCACTCTTGACTATACATTGTTCACTTTGTACATTTCTGGTGCATTCACATGCCATAACCTATGTTCACAATTCTCTATCAATCTTACGGAGTGAAAGCACAGTTTTAAATTTCAGTGTCATTACATATGGTCAGACAACTTCAGTTTTCACTTGCAGAGTCTTGCAATGAGTACTACATTTGTGGATGAAGGTCTGATAAGAATGAAGGGAGTCTTACAATTTTTTCAAGAGACTCCAAGAATCTTTTCCCTCAGTTCCTTATACACGAATACAACCCAGAACCTTCACTGAATCATGCAAACTTTGACCAAGTGGAGGTCTTATTATTCTGGAATAACATGAAACTGTTTCGAGAACTTACAGGCCATCAGTGGACTGGGCACATTAGGGAAGCAGGCAAATCCAAGTCTCTTGTTGGGTATGAGTTTCTGGTGGCAGACAGCAGGTGTCAGAATGTTTTCAGTGGCCCTGATAGCCCAATGCAATACTACTGCTACTGCTTTACCCTTGCTTAAGACATTTATCAAAGCCGGGCATTTATTATTCAGTGTCAAGTGTTAAGGCTAAAGACTGTTGGTTAGTAGAGAATGAACAACACGTATACAGTGGAACCTCGACATATGAAAGTCCCTACTTACGAAAAATCCAAGTTACGAAAGCAAAGACGAAGATTTTTTTGCTTCTGTATACGAAAACAATTCAGGTTGCAAAAGGGTAAAGTCCGAGATTCGCCTGGACCACCGAGAACAATTTTAAAACTCGCGCGCCGCCAACTGAGTAGACTCGCCACCATCTTCCCGCTCTCCCATTGGTTTCTGATGCTAGTCATTGCCGTAAGATCCTGCTCTCCTATTGGTCAGCATTATGCCTCTATGTAAAGGCCAAAGACTCTTTGGTAAAGGCGTTCCTTGACCATTTTTTGCGGCAGCTTTATCGTAAACACTGGAATTCGTTCGTTCACGTATATTTAGTTTGTTAACGTAGATTTGTGTTAGTGATTTCACTTTCGTTGTACTGTAAGTTACTTTATCGTGTTGCTGAAGTTCACGGAAAGAAGAAGATGATTTTTATGGAGAACGAAGATGGAGATAATCAAGAAGTGTTAATGTTTTCTGCCATCTGTTAATGTGTTTCGTAAAGTTTAGTGTTAATGTTTTCTGCCATTTTTTAATGTGTTTTGTGAAGTTAAGTGTTCATGTTTTCTGCCATTTGTCCTCCTCCTCTGTCGCCACTTTCGGAGATCGCCTCACTCGAAAGGTAAGGTTCCACATTTTATTACATATGTACGTACATGTACGTAAAGTATTTCTTGTACCATGTACACTAATACACTTTATTTACAGATACGTACTACAATAAAGGTTATGTTAGGTATTGAATGGTCCAAATTATTGTATTTCATTGTTTATTGGTCAATTTAGCTTTATTATAAAATTTACTGTGGTGCTTTTGTAGGGCTTGGAACGAATTAGACAATTTACATGTAAAACGTAGTTCAAGATACAAAGAAAATCAGGTTACGAAGGCCGCTTCGAAACGGATTAATTTCGTATCCTGAGGCACTATACAATTTGAACTTTACAAACCCCAAACCCCTAGGACTGATTAAGTACAACCTTCAGTCTCAGAAACTAAAGAAAGCAGTTATCACTTTTAGGTAGGTTAGGAGAAGGGCCAAGCTCCCAGTTAGGTAAGATGTTACAACTTAGGAGAGACTAGGTTAGGTTAAGAGGTATTCCTTTTAATTAGGATTTTCTCAGGAACATATAGCATTTAATCATCCAACTATTTGCTGTTTGTTTTGAATATAGTTTATCATTACCATTGATGACAAGGACCTAGTTTTGTTTTCCCCACCAAAAATCCCTGCTTTCCCACAGCTGTTAAAGGTATTGGTAGGGGATATGAAAATGGGAGCTTTGCCCTAATCAAAGATAGTAAAAAACACAAACTACAGCATGAAGAGTCTGAACAATGAATGCTTCATATTACAGGAGAGAAAATGCCAACTCAAATGGATACCTTTTAACTTGAACTGAATCAGAGCATAGTATCTTACCTCTAGAACTTGGTTTCTCATTACACAGATAGCTCATAAGTTTCTAAGTAATTTTTCATTCTTTCTGAACAATAAGACCTCCACTTGACCGAGGTTTGTCACATCCAGTGAAGTTTATGGGAAATTTGGCATGTACAAAGTTGGCATGTACAAAGAACATCTGAAGGCAAATTTTTATAAAGATCTCTGAGAAATTGGAAGATGAAATTCCACTTTTATCAAACCCCTATGAAAGCTAATTTTGGTGCAAAACTTCACTAGTGAAAAATAGATATCTGAAAATATGTACAAACTTTGAAATTTGAGACATCAGTGTCTTCATTACATAAGGAGTAACATAAAATTTGTAACAAGACATCATGTCATGGTGAAGAAATAACAATACCTAAGTGTTTAAGATTAAACAGGACAAAGAAATGCTGAGCATTAGTAATTAACGAGTAAAAATATCTTGATGACCAACTTTTTTTAATATATTCCTTGGGATATAAAAACTGCAATTGCTATCATTCATTCACCATTGATATTTAATATCTTAAGAAATCTATTTATCCGACATAAAAGACTAATTTCAAACCAAAAACATCTGAGTATATGTTTCCCCAAACTGCTCATCTTATGGATTGTGCTTTTGACCATCACTGTTTGGAACATATCACCAATTTTCGTCCACCCCCTACCCATACCTTTAACAAATTTGGAACATGAAGAGGGGAAAGCAAGGTTTTTTGGTGGCGATCAACAAAAAATGTGTGAAAGACACCAACAACAATACTGAAACTGGCTCAGATCAAAACGGAATCAGCTGGGAGAAATATATGCTTATGGTATTTGATTAGATATTAATCTGCTCTGCTATGGCCAAAGTACTATAATGCAAACATTGTTTCCCTAAATTTAGGGTAAAAATAATTACTGTAGAAGGTATTGATGGGGAATTAAAGTGTCATTGAATTTGGAGTTTTTTTTTTCAAAGGGAATACCTGGGGCAAGTAAATAAAAAGTTAATGTTATATACCAATAATCAAACAAGGGGGTACACTTTTAGTTCACAGCTGTTTTGAAAATGTCTCATTATTTCTTAGATACATGAGATTTGATGAGCATTATTCTCTTATACTGTAGTGGATGTATATAGTACACAACTGAATTGCAATAATTTTTGTCATTTTGTTATGTACATTCTAATTTTTCTAATGCAGTTGCACCTGAAATTAACAGATAGGTACTACTTAGGGCTTTGTAATAAGACCTCTTATTAAAGCCTGCCCTTGAATATTTCCTAAATACTATTTTACAGCTAACAGCAATTTCACATATATACACTGCAGTTCCTAATCTAAATTAACCTATATGTCACACAACCTTCAATTTAACTTTTCTGAAAATGAATGCCATCTAAAATGGCAGCAAATAAAAAAAATAATGACAGTAATGCAATTGATAAATATATTAGTCTGTTAAGGAGGCATTACTATATCCATTTTAGTAGCAGCTCTTTTGTAAGAGGTGCTAGTGAAGTGGTAATCTTTTTAAGAATAAAGTATTAAAATGACTTTATTCGCTAAGAAGTAACCCACTCACCACACACACACACTTTGGGAAACTTGAGCTAATTACTGGGACAGGAGCAAAAGGAACAAATGCGTCTTCTATCTGCATGATACCTCTCATCTTCTGGCAAAGTACTATGAGCTCTGTGCAATGCTAAGGAGGAGACTAAGGGTGCCTCCTTGCTAATCAAGGCCTGGTGTAAAAGGTCAGGTTGGGTGGAATTTCTGGTATGTTGTTTTTATGATTTATAGCCTTCTACTAACCATTTCAAGACCGTTGTTTTCTTGAATATCTTTTAAAAATCAGCTGTATCTTCCTTCATTTATAAGTTTGTGACAGTTGGAAACAAAAGGGGAGGACTTCTGTTCTAACTCTTTAGCTAAGCCAAGGACAGGTGTTCGGATATAACAACGAATGTTGAGGAAATTTAAAAAGTTTGAGTAAATTTCCTTAATCAATAAATTCTGGTTCTTCATTATATTGCTCAAAATTACCGGAGGGTCTAACACTTGCTTTGCCAAAATATCAAGAGGATACAGCTGATATCTATAAAGATATTCAAAAAACCTATGCGACAACGGGCTTAAATGATTAGTTGGTCAGGTAGGACCAAGTAGTAGGTACCCTAGGTTAGGTTTTGTAAGAGAGGGCACGGATATGAGGAATCCTTGTAACTAATTAATTAGCCAAATGAGGCCTGCTTTTCATAATACATTGAGAGCTACTGATTATATGGATAAAAGCCATGAACTGGTTACTTGAGCTGAAAGGAGGCCTTGGAAATGGGTTTCTCCATTCGGAGAACATAGTTCTCTTATGTACTATCCCTAATTGCTTAAAAATTGTTTGCACATTTTTTACTACCTATTTAATTTTGTGCAATTCACATGATTTTGGTTTTACCCGCCCTAAAATAATCCTGTTTTTTTAACTGGGGTCTCCCAAAATTGTTACATACAGTGGGCTAGAGAAACACAAAATAAAAAGGAATGGTTTGCAATAAAATGCCCAAAAATGTATAAAATATGAATGGGTCATGTACCTGGTAAAGGTAATTCTAGGCAATAACTCTGCACGGACTGCAAGGAACTTTCCTGCGAATACGACAGCCACTAGGGATTGTATTTCACTGTGTTTAGTACTAGCCCCTAAGGGTTAATTACAGTCGATCCCCAAAAATAATGGCAAATTCTTAATATGCAACCCAAATACTAGAGGAAACTGTAATATCCAAAGAAATACCTGATACGGAGTTATTACTTAGATCCCCTGGTAAGATATGGAAGTAGCATTAGTAGCCTATAGTAGCACCAAAAATGAGTACAGCCAGTGTAAATGGAAACCATCCTAAACTCACCTTGACACCTGCCTAAGTATCTAGAGAAGCATGGATTAAAAAACTGTTATGTTCCCAAAATTTTTAATAATTGCAAAGCCTGGTTGTGGGTAGTGCCATCAGTAGACCTCATGCAGTGCACTGTAGACGTTACACAGGAGTATTTAAAATGTCCCTTTAGCCCCTAAATCCACCCACTTTTAAGGCTTTTACTTTTCTGTTTCCTTTCTTTAGTCTTGCTGCCTAACCTCTCCATTATTTTTTCATGCAGCTAGCTATAAGGTTTTCTTGTTTCACCTTTGGAGCAAGTTTTTCTATTTTATATTGTCCAACCACTCTAAATCTCTCTTCAGTTTCTTTAGCCATGAATATTTTTGGCAGTCCGAGAGTTTGGCTTTTTAGCCTAAATACTTTGAATCCAATCCTAATAACTGCAAAGTCAAGAAGTGCATAATACAGCTGTAGCTATGACGTCATGTGAAGAAAACAAGAAATTAAGAGAAGCACCTTATATACTACAAGCTAATCTGCCAATACTAAAAAAAAAAATACAAAAAGTTAAAGTAGATCTAAGCCTTTATACCGCGGCGAACTAGACTACGCCAGTTGAAGCTTTTCTATACAGTTTTACCTCCTGAACAAGAAGGTATATTGCACACATACTAATTTTTCCACTATGCAGCCACTAACTTACTGCCTACATGCTTGCTTGCTACAAATTTCATAGAAGATTTGTTTCTAAGGAGGGCAATGCATAAAATCAGTCCCCCCCTCAGTCAGGTCTACAGTTATCGTTTTCTTTTATACACTCTTAGCAAGAAAATGGGCGCATAAAAATGGAACACACGCACACATACCTATAGTAGATTCACATCAACCGTGCATTTGATGTCTAGGCCAGTCCCTTACGAAGCTACTGATTGGCTGTTGATAAGCCAATCACAGTGAAGGAAACTCTCAGTCTCTCGAAAGAGTTCACATAAGCAGGATGTATGTTCCACCTTCCCTGAGGGATACTTTTGAAAGATGTATCCCTCAAGAGGTGGAACATACATCCTGCTTATGTGAACGCTCTAGAGAGACTGAGAGTTTCCAGCTCTGTGATTGGCTTATCAACAGCCAATCAGGATCGTCGTAAGGGACTGGCCTAGACATCAGATGCGCGGTTGATGTGATTCTACAATAGTAGGTAGTATATGGAAATGAACTATAAATTTTATCTTTATAACGTTTATTTCCTCCCATTCCTTCCAAATGATTTTCATAAATTAGCTTTAGATATTTTCTACTTACCCGATATTACTGTTCAGATATTCCTACTACCGTTACGCCCTCCTAATCCTTTCCTGTATGTGATACAATTATCCTTGTGTTTTATCTGCCTATTTTGATTCGTTGTAGGATTTTGATTTCGCCTCGTGTTTATTACATTTGGCTATTTCTATGTAATTTGCTTTCTAGGCGTATCAGGCATTTGAAACATTTGTTTTGTTTTTCGAATTTTGCGACGAAGCATTGGTTTCATTTAAATGGTTTTCTATTTATATTTATCATAAAATGACCCGTTTCCAAATATTGTCTTTTTCGTGCTGTGAAAAAGCTATGACCTGTTTTGCATTAATTTTGTCTTTGTTTTCTGAGTTTTAATCTATATACTATCATCGAAATAATCGTGACACGCCCATCATAAAAAAGTACTCTGAAACAAATGCTATTTTGCTCTATTCTATAAAATCGAATGTTGAATAATAAAGTCCTAGAGATTCGAGGATATTGAACAATTTCAGTAACATTGAATTAAAAAGGGAAAAAGCTGTGATACAACGTACTGAATTTTGACGGCATTTCGCAGATGGACGTCCAGCGGACAACAGAATATAGAAATCTCTGGTCCTTTATTTTTTGGAAAATTGTTTAGCGCATTTCCTGGTTTTAAAATATGCAGCTCTCTCTCTCTCTCTCTCTGTTTATGTATATATATATATATATATATATAGTATATATATAAATATATATCTATATATATATATACCATATATATATCTTATATATATATATATTATATATATATTTGCCACAGATCATAACAATTCTTCTGTCCTTTTGGTGAATGGAATGAGATAGCAGTCCCCATAGGAAAAGCATCTCGTTCAATTGTTTGAAGGGACAGGAGGCTCCTGTAACCAGACGGAAGTTTCCGAAGCTTTATAAGCTGATTAAGTTCATGAATATTAATTTTCAGCAGGTTCATTTAAGCATAGTTGATAAATGGCTGTTGTTATAAAGCATTTGTCTTGTCCGGTGATAGCTGATTCAGTCAAGCTAAACCAGTCTCGGGTGATGATGAGTCAGTCAGTCTCTCTCTCTCTCTCTCTCTCTCTCTCTCTAGAATCACTCAACAACCCCAAACTCTCAAGCAGATGAAGTCAGCGGCCACACGTTGAGGTGATTAAGCAAAGAAACGACTCATAGAGCAACGATGTCCTTCATAGAATCTCTGCTTAATTGCTCAGGCTCTGAGAGGAGGAGGAGGTGGAGGAGGAGGAGGAGGGAGGAGGAGGAGGAGGAAGAAGAAGTCCGTCCGCCGTCAGTTCATTAGTGTAGGAGGAGGAGGTTCTGTTTATACGCGGCGTCATTACACTTTACTTTATGAGTGACTACAATCGAGGACGGCGCCTGCTATGCGTAACGCAAGTGGAATATTTGGAGTCTGATTGGTTCGTTCGCTTGTTCTGGAAAACATGATGTTGTTGGACAGTTGTTTACTGGGTCTAAAGAATTCCATTTCAGTGAGGGTTGGAAAGAATTTATAGATATTGCGTAATGCTGATAAAGAGGGAAATGAATTAAGTATTGTAGGGATAGAAAGCTTTATTCTTCATGTTTGAATAGGGCCAAGTAGCGAGAGAATACCACCCTGTGCTAGGGGTGCAAGAATACCACCACCGTAGGTCCTGCGTGTCGTAAAAGGTGACTAAAATGATAGCTGCTGCCTTGCAGTCGTACATTCTTTAGTAAAAGGCTAGGCTCACGACCAGTACCTGTGGAAACTGCTGCCTTGCAAGTGGACTTTTTAGTTAGAGGCGAGGCACACCTCCAATAACTGTGGTTGATGACAGCAAGGGCATGCGGTCGTAAAAACCCCTTTGCCAAATAGTAAACCATGCCCGATGTTGTAAGGCAAGGCGCGTCAGGCAACCGACCTCTTAGTGTAGGGATGACGGTGGAAAAGAAGTGGCGAGAGGCTAGTCGAAGGCAAGTTTAAGTGTGAAGTATATTGTCACTCGCATAAAATACCATTATCAACATTATTTCAGGCATAAGCAACGAGAAAAATAATGAAAGAGACAACGTCAACAACAGAGCCTTTGTTTCTATTTTCTCTCGAATAATAAAAAATAAATGGAGTACTTAAATCAGCAATTTTCTCAGCAAATCTAAAGGTTATAAGACGAAACCAGAGGGAACTAGAAAAGATGTCTAAAAATGTTTGATTATGGCCGTAAGGAACATAATGATCAACGGCGGATATCAAAAGGATTCTTCGAAATGAAACATTCACACGATTGTAAGCAAGGTAAACGTGTGTGTGGATTTGGCACAGAAATCTTACCATCCCCGAATAAGTAACAGGAAATGGGTTTAGGCATCAGTCATATATACCTCGCTGTATATTTGCGCTTTCATTGATTTTTTTTCCCACACGTCAATATAACTCTCTTTAGCAACCCCTAACGTTAGATCTGCATTATCAACAACTGTTCCTACAGACTAAGCTATAAATATAAACGATTTCTAAAAGTTAATTCATTCATGCTTGATTTAACTTCATATATAACAGTGATAAAGCCCTTATTCCCTACGAATCAATGTCTCGAATTTACCGGCCTTTCAGTATCAAATTCTCTCCTGATGAGGAAAAGGCGGCGTTTGGGAAACAAAACTCCTGTTGTCGGTAGATCAAAGGGACGGGAATGAAGGCCTGAAATCCCAATGGATTAGGAATCGTTTAAGGACAAAACTGACAAGAATTCCAATCAGGGGCCACTAGGAATCGCTTAATCCTTCCCGCTAATTCTGAGTTGATTGATCGTTTCCCTCTCCTTCTCTCCTCTCTCTCCATCAGGATCCATTTGGAGGGAGATGAAGGGATCAGGGGTAACCTCTAACAGGGAAGCCTTTGAGACTTAACTGCTACTAAACCGGAAGTCAATTCGCGAGGATTTGGGACATTATCAATAAACAAATTTCATTTTAAGCTGGAAAAAAGTTGTTCATTGTCTGATGCTTAAGAAGGAAACACTATTCTTTGTCAAAAAAAAACCCACACACACACACACACACACACACACAAAAGGTATATCATAAGATGGTTAAGAAGGTAAATGTAATTAGTTCAGAAGAAAACATTGTCTCGGTAATTATTAGGACGGAAAATACCTAAAGCAAAAAGAATTCTTCATCATGTTGTGTTTACGTGGGACATTATACTTCATTCTTGCGCATGAAAGTACACTTTAGTTAAACATATACAGATCAAGGCGAGGAGGCAGACATAAAACAACGATCGCTCAGCTGTTACAGTCACCCCAGCAGAGGAATAATCATTCCACACTGAAGGCGATAAATCCCGCTCATGGACGAGATTTGCGTGGATTGGGATTGGAGATTTCCTCTGAAGCCCCCCAGCCTTCCTCTTGTCAGAATCTGGTAACTGATCGAACTGGAATGGGATCAACTTCGACAAATAATGTTGCATTTATCAAATGTATTCAGGAAGAAAAATCCGAATGTCAGCAACTGACCGAGGATAGGATTGGGAGCTAGATAAAGAATCGAGTACGTGATGTGAAACTGATTGATTATAGGTCAAACTGATGGTACAGTAATGAAGGGCATTGTGACACACACACACACACACACACACACACACACGAAGTCATTTTTATCCGGGATTCGTGATGTTCTTGAAAGGAAACCATGCGATGGACTATGCTTTATAGGTACAAAATCTATCAAAAGCGCTTTTGCTCTAGTTTAAAACCACCTTCATATAAAAAATATGTATAGTATACATTTCATTTCAAATGAGTTGTTTTATGTGTGTGTATAAAAACAGCTCATTGTTGAAATAAAATATATACTACAGTATTGCAGAGAGAGTATAATCTGTATTGTACATGATACGGAAATTTTAACGGTACATTGAACGCTTGTGAAAGTCAACGAATTTTCTGTAAGATTTTTTGTTCTTTTTAATAAAATGAAGTTCAATGAACTGTCATGAATATTTAATTGATTAATTTGTGATGTTATGATTATCTGCATCGATGGTGAGTAAAAAAAATAATGAATAACCTTTCGACTAGACCTTTATGATATGCATAATTAAATATTCATGTTGCGAATTTATTCCGTTATTTGACATTTGGTTTTCAATGTAATTATTTTCTGCACACGTTCATTCCTTAATTTTGACATTAGGTTCAATCCTTATTCATCACAAACAGTAATCAAATATTTATGATAAATAAAGGATTTAGAAATTGGAGCTTCACTGAATTTCCCAATCAGAGCGAAGGGATAATTGTCAGACCATCGGGACATCTTACTTCAAAGTGATTTTCATATATATATATATATACTATATATATATATATATATATATATATATATATATATATATATATAATATATATGATGTATGGTATATATTATAAATATATATTATATATATATATATACATATGTATGCTATATATATATATTATAAAATATAGTATCTATATTATATATATATATATATAAACATATTATATATATATATATATATATAATATATATATATATATGAATATATGTATATGTACATATATATATATATATATATATATATATATATATATATATATAGCGAATACCACAAGAAAATGAAAGGCAAAAATTTTAGCCGAGTGCTTTCGTCCTTCAATTGAGACATTGTGGTATTCTCTTATTTCATTAAGTTACGTGCATCTACTGTGATTTTTTATGCATAATATATATATATATATATATCATATATATATATATATATATATATATATATATGTGTGTGTGTGTGTGTGTGTGTGTGTGTGTGTGTGTTTGTGTGTGTGTGTGTAGTATTCAAAATAAGATACTTGTAATTATAGTTAACATCTACGTTTATATCTTTTACGGGAAAACGAAGAAATTATATTAAAAGATATTAAAATCTTAATACATTTCCGTCACTGTTTATATATTCCAGTATAATTTAGACTTGATACAAATGCCTCAGCGTATACGCCTTCATTTATTTGCGAACAATTTTGTCATAATAAAGTGATCTGAACTTTTAAAAAATTGAACCGTCCAATTAATTGAACGGGAGTCGTTCTGGAACTACAAGACTTCGGATAAAACATCGGCTTAATGGCGCGTTTAATTTTCCTCATGGGGTGTTCTTTTTTTTTAATGATCTTCTGAATGTGGTTGAATTTTCTGTTTCTTGTTTAAAGATCCCCTTTAAATGCGCTGTTCATGCAATAAAGGCTTAAAAAATATGTAATGACAGAAGTTGACAGCTACAGGTGGGAAGATGAAGTCATATAGCAATGCATCTAGGGGCTGGAGAGATGTTACCAAGAACTTAAAGTACTATCTACAGATTGTCATTGGGGGGGGGGGGGGTGCTCAGCTATTAAAAACGAAAGCCTTGCCAGCATGTAAATCCCATTTGTCAGAACAAGAGCGCCATAGGGCTCACTGTAAGCGTCATCCCCTTCAAGCTTATACAACAGGAAAGAAAAATGTCTATTTTACAGGTCGACCATTTTTCTGACAACCAACGAATTTTGCCAATTGTTCGAGCCCATTTTTCCAGTGGCCCTTCCCGTTGAAAGCGCCGACGTTTAGATCCGGGTGCTGGAGTTGAGATGACCCCTCCGTCAGGCAGAACAACAAAGCGAAACAAAAATAAGGCGGAAAAGTTTCATGATGAACATATCGTTAATGAATGTTGTTCGCTCCGCTGAAGGGCCAGAAGTCAAGAGAGTTGTTTATCATATTGTTGCTTGCTGGATTTCAGCTTGGCTTTCGGTTCAATGCTTTCCGCGAGTGTGTGTGTGTGTGTGTGTGTGTGTGTGACAGAGAGAGAGAGAGATGAGAGAGAGAGATTGGAGAGAGCAGAGAGAGAGAAGAGAGATTTCGGAGAGAGTTGGAGGTAACTATTTTCTATAAAATATTTCTTAACTTTTTTCTCTTAGTTAGAGAGAGAGTTGGAGGTACTATATTCTATAAAAACAAAACACTTTATACTTTTTTATCTCCGGGAGAGAGAGAGAGAGAGAGAGAGAGAGAGAGAGAGAGAGAGAGTTGGAGGTAACTATTTTCTATAAAATTATTTCTTACTTTTTTCTCTGTAGAGAGAGAGAGTTGGAGGTACTATATTCTATAAAAAACACTTTATACTTTTTTCTCTCCGGAGAGAGAGAGAGAGAGAGAGAGAGAGAGAGAGAGAGAGAGAGAGAGAGAGAGA
>NC_087204.1:32340978-32365978 GCF_015104395.2 Macrobrachium nipponense | reverse complement strand
TGGGAACTCCTCCGTTTGTGTTCCCATTTCCTTGTGCAAAATGGGAGCTACAGCAGGTGTCTGGATTTCCATTTCTTCGATCGTAGCTTCTTCTTCTGTCTGAGTTCCTGCTTCAACACGAGCAGGAGTCGACGTCGTCGGCGATGCGAAGGCTGGGGGAGTATCCTGAGGGGTTGGGGGAATTGACTGACGGGTTGAGGGAATAACCTTAGGGGTCGGGGGGGTTGGAAGGGGTTTGGGAACTGGAGGTTGTAGGGAAGGAAAGGATGAGGGGTTTGGGATGTAGTGACGAGGTTTGGGGTGTTCTGCAGGGGAAGGTTGAAGAGCTGTGGTGGAGGTGGTCGATTAGTTCGTGGATCAATACGAGGTCAGATGGTGATCGTCTTGAGGGCGATGGTTGTCGTTCTCGAGGTCTTGCTGGCGGTGGGGAAATGCCCTTCATCCATCTCCAGATTTTTTCCAGTCGACAGGGCACCCTTGAACCATGCATGATGAGACTGATGGCAATTTGGGCATCGGGCAACGGTGTGGCCTTTTGCTTTGAATTTGTTGAGGCAAACGTCGGTCTCATGCTTCTGGCTGCAGATTCCACAGACATGCTGGGCCGTGCACTCCCTCCTGTGATGCCCAAACCTCTGGCACTTGAAACACCTGAGAGGTTCGGGGATAAAGGCTTCGGTCTTGTAGTTTCCGAGGATCCCAAGGCTGATGAAGTCTGGAATTTTGCCTCTAAACGTAGCTTCGACTTTTGAGTTTCTTCTTCAGTACCATCTCTGTTTTTCACTTTGCAACGTGAAGCAGTCAATATGCCTGGTACTTCGAGAATCCGTTCAATAGTGACATATTTAGGGACTTTGCAGATCATTGCTTTCGATGACTTCTCAGCAGGGTCCAAAAGGAGGCATAGAGGATCGTTCTTCAGGAGGTCTGCCGACTGTTGGTCCTTCGGGGTAATAATGAATTCCCCTTTCAGATTCGGTCGGGCTTGGAGTTGTGCTTTAGGGTATTTTTTCTCAAGTGCTAGGACGGCCGCATACGATGTCGGTGTTGTTTGGGAAGTTGCTTTGAATTTAGGGAGTGCCTGAGTCGTCATGGTAGGTGACTGGAGGCGTCAAAGGTTTAGGAAGGTCGATGACATTATTTAGGGCTTTTTTCCGTTTCTTCTGGACTTTCTGGAAGCCCTGATCGTCGAGGAGGGGCGGTTCCCCTTGCTGGGAGCCAGGAGAGGACGGCCGCTTCTCTGCCATCGTCTTGAGTCAACAAAGCGAGCTGCTCAGATTATGTAATGGCCAATAGTATTGCGCAAGGATGACGTAACGTAAAACGTTGATTCCAGTGGCGAGTCCATCTCCTTATATCGTGATTTTGCGGGCTCTTGAGTACGGTCAGAGCAACCTCTCCGGCAAGTCGGGAGGTTTTCATTGGTTGCCTGGGAAGGTGACTCATACGGCGGGCGTTTACGAGTCTTGCAGACCTTCTCAGGTGGGGGGTATCACCGGGAGCCTCTTGATTGGCTTCTACCTGAGTGACGTCACCCCTGGTATTATTCTCATGTCCGGTGTTTGTTTCAAGAGCCCGTGCTGACTCAAGGTCAGCTTAATCAAAAACAACAACACTGGAATTCAGTCCCTCAGCAGTTATCGCTTGATAATGTCCTGTGGATCAGGAGGAAACGTCGCGTTGGAGAGAAGAGAGAGAGAGAGAGAGAGAGAGCGAGAGAGAGAGAAGAGAGAATTGTATAAGCAAACAATAAATCAAATGACTCAACCGAATTTCACCATGCCCTTTGGGTGCGTTGCTCGCCAGTCTAAGCAACAACGAGAAAGCCGTCATCAGAAAGATAGAGAAGACTCTTTAGAAGATTAATAGTGCTGAAGCAGCAGTCATTTTTAACAAAACATGCCTACGAGAGGGTCTCCTTCCGAAATATTATTATTATTATTATTATTATTATATTTTTTTTTTATTTATTTTTTTTTTTTTTTGCTCTATCACAGTCCTCCAATTCGACTGGGTGGTATTTATAGTGTGGGGTTCCGGGTTTTGCATCTGCCTCCTTAGGGAGTCCTCACTTTTCTTACTATGTGTGCCGTTTCTAGGACACACTCTTCTGCATGAGACCTGGAGCTACTTCAGCCTCTAGTTTTTCTAGATTCCTTTTCAGGGATCTTTGGATCGTGGGCCTAGTGCTCCTATGATTATGGGTACGATTTCCACTGGCATATCCATATCCTTCTTATTTCTATTTTCAGATCTTGATACTTATCAATTTTTTCCCTCTCTTCTCTTCAACTCTGGTGTCCCATGGTATTGCGACATCAATGAGTGATACTTTCTTCTTGACTTTGTCAGTCAACGTCACGTCTGGTCTATTTGCACGTATCACCCTATCCGTTCTGATACCATAGTCCCAGAGGATCTTTGCCTGATCGTTTTCCATCACTCCCTCAGGTTGGTGCTCGTACCACTTATTACTGCAAGGTAGCTGATGTTTCTTGCACAGGCTCCAGTGGAGGGCTTTTGCCACTGAATCATGCCTCTTTTGTACTGGTTCTGTGCAAGTGCCGGGCATTCACTTGCTATGTGGTTTTATGGTTTCATTTTTCGTATTGCACTTCCTACATATGGGAGAGATTGTTTTTTATTTCCGTCTATCGTACTTTGAACATATCTGGTTCTTAGGGCCTGATCTTGTGCCGCTGTTATCATTCCTTCAGTTTCCTTCTTTAGCTCTCCCCTCTGTAGCCATTGCCAATTGTCATCGCTGGCTAGTTCTTTAGTCTGTCTCATGTATTGTCCGTGCATTGGTTTGTTGTGCCAGTCCTGTGTTCTTTCTGTCTTTCTCCTGTCTCTGTATATTTCTGGGTCTTCGTCTACTTTTATTAGTCCTTCTTCCCATGCACTCTTTAGCCACTCGTCTTCACTGGTTTTCAGATATTGCCCCAGTGCTCTGTTTTCAATGTTGACGCAGTCCTCTATACTTAGTAGTCCTCTCCCTCCTTCCTTTCGTGTTATGTATAGTCTGTCCGTATTTGCTCTTGGGTGTAGTGCTTTGTGTATTGTCATTTGTTTCCTGGTTTTCTGATCTATGCTGCGGAGTTCTGCCTTCGTCCATTCCACTATTCCTGCGCTGTATCTGATTACTGGCCCTGCCATGTGTTTATGGCTTTTATCATATTTCCGCCGTTGAGTTTTGACTTGAGTATCGCCTTGAGTCTCTGCATATATTCTTTCCTGATCGTGTCCTTCATCTCTTGGTGTTTTATATCTCCTCCTTCCATTATTCCCAGGTATTTGTATCCTGTCTCATCTATGTGTTTGATGTTGCTCCCATCTAGTAGCTTTATCCCTTCAGTTCTCGTTACTTTGCCTTTTGTATGTTGACTAAGGCGCATTTTTTCTATTCCAAACTCCATTCTGATGTCCCCAGATACAATCCTTACAGTCTGGATTAGGGTATCTATTTCCTTGATGCTCTTACCATACAGCTTGATGTCGTCCATGAACATCAGATGGTTGATTTTGTTGCCTCTTTTCTTGAGTTGGTACCCGGCATCCATCTTCTGTAGTACTTTTGTCATGGGAATCATGGCTACTACGAAGAGTAGAGGGGACAGTGAGTCGCCCTGGAAGATCCCTCTCCTGATATTAACCTCTGCTAGTCTTATTCAGAGCTTGTAAGTATTGTATTCCAGTGCGCATTGTATTTTTTGAGGAAGCTGATGGTGTTTTCCTCTCCCCACCCCATATATTTTTTCAGGCATTCTATAGCCATTTGTGTATGTGGTATCATATCGAAGGCTTTCTTATAGTCTATCCATGCCATGCTTAGGTTGTTTTCTTCTCCTCCACTGTTCTTCATTACCATTTTGTCTATCAGGAGCTGGTCTTTTGTGCCCCTACACTTCCTTCTGCAGCCTTTCTGTTGGTAGGGGATGGTGTTTTGTCTCCTAGGTAGTTGTATAGCCTTTCACTGATGATACCTGTTAGTAACTCCACATTATTATTATTATTATTATTATTACTTTTTTTTATTTATTATTATTATTATTATTATATTATTATTATTATTCTTATTATTTATTATTATTATAGCTGTTTCAACAGCATTTGTAATTTTATATAGAATCTTCTAAATTTTGCTTCGTTAGGCGTCTTTGTCCTTATCAGCATGCTGATGAGAAAAAGGCAATAAGAAGAATTGAGAAGATTCTATATAAATTGCCAAATGCCGTTGAAACAGCTTATAATATTCAATGCTACTGCCCTCCTCCCTAATTATCAATATTATTATTACAATTGTTATAGACGAAGAGGTTGAAACGATGTCAACGGGAAGAATGTGTTCATCAGTTTAGCTTAGGAATTATTATATTATTATTATTATTATTATTATTATAAGCGTGGAAGATGATGAATCAACGAATATACGCTCAAAAAGTGGCCCAAGTCATTATAATGGGGGACGCAGGGGCATAGACATTCTGAGCCAGCACGAGTTTCTATAAGAAAAAAAGTAATTGGGAAACATGATCAGAATCCCACACATAATCTTTCTCTCTCTCTCTCTCTCTCTCTCTCTCTCTCTCTCTCTCCTCTCTCTCTCTCTCTCCAAATTTTCGTCTGTCTGCCTATTCCTGTCAGCCTGTGCAACTGTTTTTATTTTGCTGTAGTTTCGTTCCTACAGTCATTATTATGAAAGACAAATGTTGATTTTTCTAAAAAATTAAATAATATTCCCACCCCCCCCTTCTCTCTCTCTCTCTGTCTTGTCTCTGTCCTGCCTCGTCGCTGTCTGTCTCTGTCTCTCTCTCTCTCTCTCTCTCCCCCCAAACCTGAGAAGCGTCAGAGCAACTGATAGAGTCTTCCGGAATAGTTGGGCTCGACCGAATGTCTGGATGGACTGACGGTTGACAGGAATTGAATGGATCACTTGAAGATGCTCTCATGATCTGATATTGGCTTCCCCAATAACCGACAATGAATAAGATCTCTCTCTCTCTCTCTCTCTCTCTCTCTCTCTCTCTCTCTCTCTCCTTAAAGAGCGGGGTGAGAGGAGCGCTGAAGCAACTGCTGAAGGATTTCGACATGAGAGACTTATATCCTTCAAGCAATCAAAGGCTCGCAGGAGTAGCGTGATTAGTCACGTGACTGAAGGAGGATTAGGATAAGTCGGTGGAAACTGAGAGAGAGAGAGAGAGAGAGAAAGAGAGCGAGAGATGGCAAGAATATTCTTGAAATGGAATGCATCGCTAAATGAATTTGTTTACGGTTAATTTTTCTTTTCAGACTCCCCTGCTACAAAATTATAATTTTACCCAAAATAATTTTGCGTAAATTTTTTCATTTATTAATCTTTTCGACGAGGAACGTGTTAAAATTTTTCTTAAAGGAAGTTAACTATTTATTAATAAATTATTTTAAGATACAGCTTTTCTGTTGAAAACACTTTTTTCTTTATCTTCCTTAAATTTCGAAAGGAGAACGAAACGCTTTCGGCCCAATCATAAAAGCATAGAAATGATTAACATCAAATATCAGTAGTTATGCTTATGGTTACTGGAATATAATACAATGCGTTTGTAAACAGCATTTCTATGAAAATCATACTATTCCAGTGTCTGTATGGAAGTGAAAAATGGTCTTAAATCTAGCAGCTTTGACGCTTTTCCACAACTATTTATTTTCAGCTGGCAAAACCTCAAATGTGCTCAATGCTTTTTCAGCCTTCAGGGATAAACAAAACAGGCATTATAATATTCTAATCATTCTAAAGCCGACAGCTGTTTCGGCCATATACGTTCTCCTTCAGGCCAATTTAATATTCCACAATGGAATTCCATTCTAATATAGCGCAGAGTCCATCTATAAAGTTATTTTGTAATCGTACATTTATCGAATACTGTTCATAAGTGAATTCTAAAAGTTCCTCAAGTAACTCTCTTCATAGTAATTTCTTTCCAGGAACGATTTCTGATCAGAATTCTTTCGGCTGCCTTTTCCAATTTTAGGAGACTCATTTTTCTTGCCATACGATTTTCACCTAATTCCTTCCTTCGTTCCTTATGTTCCACCTTTTTCCCAAGACGTTTTCATCGTCTCCATTCGTTCAGTTTTCTATTTCATGCTCCACTCCCTCAACTCAATCGACCTTATCCCTTTTCCATCTCTTTATCAAATTTATGTTTCCTTTCAGCTTTTCTGAACCCCGCTGAAAAATGAAGTTCGAGAGATAGTTTTCGGTGTATGTTAAATTCATTATTTATTTTTACTTTTATCTCTCCTAGGTTTATTCTATTTAGTCTTCTTATTTATTCGCCTCCATTTTCTCAATTCCACAGAGAATGTTTTTATTGTTCTATATTCATAAGATATGAATGGTTCGTCGAAAAGCAGATTCATTTTCGTAAAGGTTAAAAATATCTTTTTCGTGTAAGAAACACCCGAGATGTCTCTTTGCTATATTATCTCATTTTTATTACAATTCAATCATCGTTAAGATCTGATATCTTGAAATGTTATTGTGAGGGCTTTCAACGCTTGAATCGGTTTGCACTTTCTGCTTTTTTGACGCTAACGTCTTTCATCAACTGCCATTAACCTAAATTGACTTCTTTCCTTCTCCTTTATCATAATTAACGTTGAATGTCTTTTGACATTTAATGTCTACATCAGCAGCTATGAAGGCAATTAAGCTTTGGATATCTTTTTTTCAGTATCTGATGCCTTTTAAAATTTGAGGTGAATTATCTGCAGTGTTCAATTTGCATCATCATTACTCTTGAAATATCGAATGTCCTTCAACATGTTATGTCTTTTAACATTTGGTACGTTTTATCAACAGCAATCAGCTCATTAAAGATAATTTTTTTGAACAGTGAATTACAAATTAACTCTAAAAAAAGAATAGTTTTGGTTTATTTTATTGGCTGTTGGGGTAATGGCAGGAATGAGTTAATGGTGAATTAGTAGTTTTAACAGTAATTATAAGATAAGCAAATGGACTGGATTATATCATATATACATATATATATATATATATATATATATATATATATATATATATATATATATATATATATATATGGACTTTGAGAATAAAAGCTGAAAGTCATTGTACCTTTCATTTTCACGTGAGGATCTCCTATATATATATACTATAGATACTATATATATATATATGATATATATATATATATATATATATCTATATATATATATATATATATATAGATATATAATATATATATATATAACCGACGGCAAAAAGGACATGAAAGATACGAGTGAGATTCCTGAGGCGACTGAAGAGGCCAATTAAGAATGATCCCTCTTCCCTTGAAGAAGGATTTCTACAATCAAGCCCCCTTCCCCCCTCATCTCTCTCTCTCTCTCTCTCTCTCTCTCTCTCTCTCTCTCTCTCTCTCTTTGTTGTGTCTCTTTACATACTACCGACTGAAAACTTTCACTTTTATCAACACCCTTTCACTTTGGTTAACTTTTGTTATGGAGAAGTTTGGGAGAAAGTAAATCAAATTCTGTCAAGGACATTAACGTATTAAACAGCTTTGCCCTGTAACTAAACTGACTGGAATCTGTTTCCCTGGAAGGTGTCGCCATTAGCCGAAGTGGGAGCCTTTTTTAGTGGTGCAGCTACAGGATTACGTTTGCTAAGTCCGTGGCTATTTCCTGGCCTGCTTCCCCTACAGTTTACACAGCTGTGAATGTGTAACATCTATTTTTTTTTTACTTAATTTTAGACAATGTGTTATGGAATATGGTTCTATATGGAAGGCTTCGAATTGCGTTATGTAGTTGTGTGACGCAGGTCGCGGCTCGAGTTGGCTGTCCAATGATCGCTCTAGTCTAGGCCTATCGCCCACCAGCCTACCCAGCTGTAAATGGATACTAATCGCCCTCTCTACCTCACCCCGATACACCCTTATTCCCCAGGGGGAAAAGTCCCATGGTGGGGAAAAAGAGGAAGTCCTCATTCCCTGCCATAATCATTTCCCCAGACCCCAAAACTGGAGGAAGAAATTGTGAAATACGGAGGACATTATTCCCCGAAGTTTCCCAATAAGTGTCAGCGGCCGTGAGGGACCTTGATCCTCCAAGGAGGCGTTGTGGTCAGGAGGCCATATCGATTTCCTTGTGTAGGATTTTCGTTTACGGTTACAAAGAGGTCAGGACATCTTGAGAGGGCAATGTTTTGGAGAGGATTTTTTTTTGTCTGAATTCATATGTCTGACAGAGAGAGAGAGAGAGAGAGAGAGAGAGAGAGAGAGAGAGAGAGAGATAGCAGTCTGGCAGATAATCTGGTAGACTGAGCATATACATACATATATGTATATGTATATGCATATGTATATGTATATATGTATATATGTATGTAAATAAATTCTTCTGTTAAAACAGGATACGTCTCAAGTATAAAAGGCCCATTAAAACACTCTGGTTCAAAGCTAAGGACTACATTTCGGTGGACTGGCACCCACCCTTATCAAGTAGTATATATATATATATATATATATATATATATATATATATATATATATATATATATATATATATACATATATATATATATATATATATATATATATATAATATATATATATATATATATATATATATATATATGAGAGAGCAGTTCCTTTCAGTCGTTAAACTCAGTCAGTCAGCGGGTCCTATCATTCCTTGGCGTGTAATACCTACTACAAGTTTCCTGTTTCCATGGCGACCGGTAACAGACCTACGACCAGAAAAAAGTGGAAGTGATCCTTCCTTCGAGACCGAAATAAACGCCCTCGATAAAAACAGTTCAATGGAAATACTATTTTGTGTTGGCTATTATTTTCGTTGTAGAATTTATAACTAGAATTCTATAGTTCATTTACTGTAAACAGTGAGGTGCTTAGAGATATCTTGAATTATCGCTATTGCAGTTCAACTGGGAATTATCGCTGAACGATTATTTTTATTATTCAGTGATAATTTAATCGTCCAATCATAGACTCACTTGTGTTTCATTTATGTATGCATTAAAATGGTTACTTTGTTCTACGTAAAACAAATGTCAACGACGGTAATATTTTATATTTCATTCCATTGTTTAAAAGACATTTAAGTTTTTTTTAAATTAGTGTTTGTTGTATTTTAAGTATGGGACTTTTTTTTATAATGACTTAAGCCTTACATGAGATTCCTGGATTAAGGAATTCATGGCTGGAATTGACTCCTTTCGCTCCTGGAACCCTTTGGCGAAAAAGGCTGACGTTGAATGCCATTGAGGGAAATAGGCTGCATTTCAGGAGGATAATTCTTGACCTGGATTATTATTATTAGAAAAATAGAAAAATAGAGAAGACTATTTACAAGTTAAATGCAGCTGATGCAGCAATACCTTTCAATAAAACTTGTTTGAAAAAGGGTCTCCTTCCAATATTATTATTATTATTATTATTATTATTATTATTATATTTTATTATTATTATTATTATTATTATTATTTTTTCTTTTTTGCTCTATCCACAGTCCTCCAATTCGACTAGGCGGTATTTTATAGTGTGGGGTTCGGGTTGCATCCTGCCTCCTTAGGAGTCCATCACTTTTCTTACTATGTGTGCCGTTTCTAGGATCACACTCTTCTGCATGAGTCCTGGAGCTACTTCAGATCTAGTTTTTTCTAGATTCTTTTCAGGGATCTTTGGATCGTGCCTAGTGCTCCTATGATTATGGGTGCGATTTCCACTGGCCATATCCCATATCCTTCTTATTTCTATTTTCAGATCTGATACTTATCCATTTTTTCCCTCTCTTTCTCTTCAACTCTGGTGTCACATGGTATTGCAACATCAATGAGTGATACTTCTTCTTGACTTTGTCAATCAACGTCACGTCTGGTCTGTTTGCACGTATCACCCTATCCGTTCTGATACCATAGTCCCAGAGGATCTTTGCCTGATCATTTTCTATCACTCCCTTAGGTTGGTGTTCGTACCACTTATTACTGCAAGGTAGCTGATGTTTCTTGCACAGGCTCCAGTGGAGGGCTTTTGCCACTGAATCATGCCTCTTTTTGTACTGGTTCTGTGCAAGTGCCGGGCATTCGCTTGCTATGTGGTTTATGGTTTCATTTTTCGTATTGCACTTCCTACATATGGGAGAGATGTTATTCCGTCTATCGTTCTTTGAACATATCTGGTTCTTAGGGCCTGATCTTGTGCCGCTGTTATCATTCTTCAGTTCCTTCTTTAGCTCTCCCCTCTGTAGCCATTGCCATGTGTCATCGCTGCTAGTTCTTAGTCTGTCTCATGTATTGTCCGTGCATTGGTTTGTTGTGCCAGTCCTCTCTGTCTGTCATTCTCCTGTCTCTGTATATTTCTGAGTCTTCGTCTACTTTTATTAGTCCTTCTTCCCATGCACTCTTTAGCACTCGTCTTCACTGGTTTTCAGATATTGCCCCAGTGCTCTGTTCTCGATGTTGACGCAGTCTTCTATACTTAGTAGTCCTCTCCATCCTTCCTTCGTGTTATGTATAGTCTGTCCGTATTTGCTTCTTGGGTGTAGTGCTTTGTGTATTGTCAGTAGTTTCCTGGTTTTCTGATTCTATGCTGCGGAGTTCTGCCTTCGTCCATTCCACTATTCCTGCGCTGTATCTGATTACTCGGCACTGCCCATTTGTTTATGGCTTTTATCATATTTCCGGCGTTGAGTTTGACTTGAGTATCGCCTTGAGTCTCTGCATATATTTTTCCTGATCGTGTCCTTCATCTCTTGGTGTTTTATATCCCCTCCTTCCATTATTCCTAGGTATTTGTATCCTGTCTCATCTATGTGTTTGATGTTGCTCCCATCTGATAGCTTTGAATCTTTGTTTTATTCTCCCTGTTTCTTCTTCCTTGACTTCCTGGAGCCATGTTGCATGTTTGTTGTGTGATACCGGATTGCTCCATATGTTTTCCCAGAGTCTCTTACTTGGTTCGGCTTCAGGAATTTCTGGGTGGTTGTCTTCCCCTCTTAGTTGGCTGTATAGTCTTTTCTGGTTGGTTCCGAATAGTTTGTTCTGTTGGTATCCCTTATTCCTGTTCATGTACCGTTGGATCTTATGTGCTTTAGCCTTAAGCCTCTGTTTTGCATCTTCTATTGTGTTGTTTAGTTCCCTCTCTTGTTGTTGTTATTATTATTATTATTATTATTATTATTATTTATTATTATTATTATTATTATCATCTGCTCTTGGGACTTTCCTCTGATCTGTTTTGAAGTCTCTGCAGTCATGTTGCATTGCATTATACAACAGCATACTGTATTAACCTGCATTGCACTGTACTTACACTTTACTGTAATGTTTGTACCATATTGCAGAGTGTGGTGTAATGTGGTATTACATTACATTAAATAGTAAAATATATCCATGCATTACATAACATTGCAATAGCACAAAACCGAATTGCAATACATTGCATAGAACAAAGGATTAATATTATGTTGCATTATAATGCACCAAATTGCATTATATATCCTTTTTAATCTCTGTTATTCATGATGAAAAGTGACCTGCAACTGACACATCAAACATATCAACGGAATAAATTATAGCTTACTGACACCCCCGGCCCACTTTTCCGGGGGTGGTTTGGAGGGTTTTGGGGGGAGGGGATGAGGTTTAAAACGCCACAAAACACAGAAGAAAAAGTTAGTTGATGCCCGCCTGCCCTCACCCGTAAATGCCTAAATCGAAAGCCACCTGAAAGTCGACACTCGAGGCCTCTTCAGGAGAGGAAAAGTCCTCTGGTCCGCTTTCCATTAGGCGTTTTGGACCAGAGGTAAACAAGCTCTTCTCTTTGAAGTTTCACGCTAGAGGTCGCTCTCTCTCTCTCTCTCTCTCTCTCTCTCTCTCTCTCTCTCTCTCTTCTCTCTCTCGTAAACGCTGGGATACCTTTACAGAGAGAGATGAATGGGAAAACGTTTGGAATATTGTTTTTTTTTTTTTTTTTTTTTTTTTTTATTGTTTTTTTTTTTTTTTTTGTTTTTGCCAGCGCGCAAGGACGCTTGTTTACCTTTGAATGAATGATTACGCAAATATGAGAATGCAATGTAGGTTTGTGTGTACAGTAGAGTATAGTATGGATCTATATAGTCATAAGTATACGTATTTATTTACGTAACTGTGAGCAAGTATGTATTAAACACCCTCACACACACATATATGTGTGTGGTGTGTGTGCGTGTGCGTGTCACGTATGTATAAAGCATTGAAAATAGTAGATAGATTGATAGGTATGAATACAGACAATTAAATAGAAGATAGAGAGAGAGAGAGAGAGAGAGAGTACTAAGATTATAAAATATAAGAGAAGGAGACAAACTAAATCAACTAATTTAATAAAATGAGAGAGAGAGAGAGAGAGAGGAGAGGAGGAGAGAGAGAGAGAGAGAGAGAGAGAGAGAGAGAACTAAGATTATAAAATAAGAGAGAAAGAGGCAAACTAAATCTACTAATTTAATAAAATGTGTGTGTGTGTGTGTGTGTGAGAGAGAGAGAGAGAGAGAGAAGCAGCTTCGCCAAAGATACCTTACACGGTCGAGACCCTTTGAGGACGGAAAAGGAGTAACTTATGAAAATTATTTTCTGTTATGTAACTGGATATTCAAAGGATATCCAAAGGATATGCACAGGGTACTCGCCAAGGAGAACAAAGGAGCGAAGGATACAGCAATCCTTTTGATGTGGAAATATTATGTGAATAGGAGGATTTCGCTTTCAGACAAAATTTGAATTTTTTTGGGGGGGCTGAAACGAAATTTTTGTTTTTTGGATATCTAAGAAAAGGCGGTTTCATTCTGACATTTTTACAGCGTTGCTTTAATTTTTATTTTTTTATTTGATTGAGTTTTGATATTTTCATCAGAGTTTGAAAGGACGTGCACCAGGAATTCTAACCTCCACCCTGGATTATCCCATGATCCTCTTTCCCTGTCCGTTCTGTTTGAAGAACATGCTGCCCGAATCAAGAAACTGTAACTCCTCGCACCACTACTCAATTTTGCATATGAAGTTCTGCAAACACTGTTTGTACTCAGTGTGAATTTGAAAATGTAGAATAAACTACAAAAGAACTTGTTCCGGTTTTCGCTCGCCTTCTTACGTGAATTTTAAGATATATATAGTACATGTGTATGCTTACTTCTGCTCTCACAATACACGTTGAAAGCATATAAATTAAAATCTCAGCACCGAATTGAAAACCACTTGCTCTCCCTCCTCATTTTCATTCTGATTTTATTCATGGTTTCTCAGCTAATAATAGGCACCATAAACAGAGCCTTGGTGAGCGAGCGCGCGAGTGCGCCGCCTCTCCCGATATGAATCCTCTTAGGAATAATGAGGATTTTGTTGGGGAAAGGCTTATCGGGGATTATAAGAGAGGATTTACCTGAACCGCAAAGCATCGATGCCCTCTTTACCTGCCTCGGTCTAATGAGCAAAGAGGCTTCGTCAGAGAGAGAGAGAGAGAGAGAGAGAGAGAGAGCGGAGAGAGAGAGAGAGAGAGAGAGAGAGAGAGAGAGAGAGAGAGAGAGATTTAAAAAATTCGCACAAAGAATATTTGAATAAAGACTAGTGAGGTGGGATAGAGAATAGAGGGTTTGTTATGAAAGATACTAGTTGGAGCATCTGAATAAAAGTGATAAATGAATGTAAATTCAATTGGGTATAAATAGTAGGATTTGAACATATATAATTTACTTGAGGAACTGTAACCAAGAAGAAAAGTAAGTGTTAGGTTAATGGAAGAGACACGGTGAATGATAAATGAGTAAATAGGTGTTATTACAGAGGGAGTACTGAAGAATGGATAAAAATATATGAATAAATATTATTAATAACCCATAATAATTAAACAGGAAAATGAAGGAACTGGAATAATACAATAATTCTTGCATACCCAAAAAGGGATCTTATTAATTTTGCTGAACATACAATTATTTTATTATTATTTTTAATTTTTTTATTTTTTTTTTTTGCTCTATCACAGTCCTCCAATTCGACTGGGTGGTATTTATAGTGTGGGGTTCCGGGTTGCATCCTGCCTCCTTAGGAGTCCATCACTCTCTTACTATGTGTGCCGTTTCTAGGATCACACTCTCTGCATGAGTCCTGGAGCTACTTCAGCCTCTAGTTTTTCTAGATTCCTTTTGCAGGGATCTTGGGATCGTGCCTAGTGCTCCTATGATTATGGGTACGATTTCCACTGGCATATCCCATATCCTTCTTATTTCTATTTTCAGATCTTGATACTTATCCATTTTTTTCCCTCTCTTTCTCTTCAACTCTGGTTGCTCCCATGGTATTGCGACATCAATGAGTGATACTTTCTTCTTGACCTTGTCAATCAACGTCACGTCTGGTCTGTTTGCACGTATCACCCTATCCGTTCTGATACCTAGTCCCAGAGGAGTCCCAGAGGATCTTTGCCTGATCGTTTTCTATCACTCCTTCAGGTTGGTGCTCGTACCACTATTCTGCAAGGTAGCTGATGTTTCTTGCACAGGCTCCAGTGGAGGGCTTTTGCTACTGAATCATGCCTCTTTTTGTACTGGTTCTGTGCAAGTGCCGGGCATTCACTTGCTATGTGGTTTATGGTTTCACTTTTCGTATTGCACTTCCTACATATGGGAGGAGATGTTATTTCCGTCTATCGTACTTTGAACATATCTGGTTCTTAGGGCCTGATCTTGTGCTGCCGCTGTTATCATTCCTTCAGTTTCCTTCTTAGCTCTCCCCTCTGTAGCCATTGCCAATTGTCATCGCTGGCTAGTTCTTTAGTCTGTCTCATGTATTGTCCGCTGCTGGTTTGTTGTGGGCAGTCCTCGGTTTTCTTTCTGTCTTCACCTGTCTCTGTTAATATTTCTGGGTCTTCGTCTGCTTTTATTAGTCCATTCTTCCCATGCACTCTTAGCCCACTCGTCTTCACTGGGTTTTTTTTCAGATATTGCCCAGTGCTCTGTTTTCGATGTTGTACGCAGTCCTCTATACTTAGTAGTCCTCTCCCTCCTTACCTTCGTGTTATGTATAGTCTGTCCGTATTTGCTCTTGGGTGTAGTGCTTTGTGTATTGTCATATGTTTCCTGGTTTTCTGATCATATGCTGCGGAGTTGTTCTGCCTTCGTCCATTCCACTATTCCTGCGCTGTATCTGATACTGGCACTGCCATGTGTGTTTATGGCTTTATCATATTTCCTCCATTGAGTTTTGACTTGAGTATCGCCTTGAGTCTCTGCATATATTCTTTCCTGATCGTGTCCTTCATCTCTTGGTGTTTTATGTCTCCTTCCATTATTCCCAGGTATTTGTATCCTGTCTCATCTATGTGTTTGATGTGCTCCCATCTGGTAGCTTTATCCCTTCAGTTCTCGTTACTTTGCCTTTTTGTATGTTGACTAAGGCGCATTTTTCTATTCCAAACTCCATCCTGATGTCCCCAGATACAATCCTTACAGTCTGGATTAGGGTATCTATTTCCTTGATGCTCTTACCATACAGCTTGATGTCGTCCATGAACATCAGATGGTTGATTTTGTTGCCTCTTTTCTTGAGTTGGTACCCGGCATCCATCTTCGTAGTACTTTTGTCATGGGAATCATGGCTACTACGAAGAGTAGTGGGGACAGTGAGTCGCCCTGGAAGATCCCTCTCCTGATATTAACCTCTGCTAGTCTTATTCCAGAGCTTGTAAGTATTGTATTCCAGTTGCGCATTGTATTTTTGAGGAAGCTGATGGTATTTTCCTCTGCCCCATATATTTTCAGGCATTCTATTAGCCATGTGTGTGGTATCATGTCGAAGGCTTTCTTATAGTCTATCCATGCCATGCTTAGGTTGGTTTCCTTCTCCTACTGTTCTTCATTACCATTTTGTCTATCAGGAGCTGGTCTTTGTGCCCCTACACTTCCTTCTGCAGCCTTTCTGTTGGTGGGGGGGATGGTGCTTGTCTCCTCTAGGTAGTTGATACGCCTTTCACTGATGATACCTGTTAGTAACTTCCACATTATTGGTAGGCAGGTGATAGGCTGTAGTTACTGGCTATATTTCCCTTACTCTTGTCTTTTTGTACTAAGGATGTTCTTCCTGTGGTCATCCATTTGGGTGCTTGGTGATTGAGATACAATGCTGGAGTTGTTCTTCTATTCGTGGGTGTAGGGCCTTGAAGTTTTTGAGCCAGTATCCATGGACTTCATCGGGACCTGGGGCTTTCCAGTTTGGCATTTTCTTTAGTTGGTGTCTGACTGTGTCTGTCGTGATGTCTGTGAATCTTGTTTTATTCTCCCTGTTTCTTCTTCTTGACTTCCTGGAGCCATGTTGCATGTTTGTTGTGTGATACCGGATTGCTCCATATGTTTTTCCCAGAGTCTCTTACTTGGTTCGGCTTCAGGAATTGGGTCTGGGTGGTTGTTCTCTTTTAGTTGGCTGTATAGTCTTTTTGGTGTTGGTTCCGAATAGTTTGTTCTGTTTGGTATCCCTTATTCCTGTTTATGTACCGTTGGATCTAGTGCTTGGCCTTAAGCCTGTTTTACATCTTCTATTGTGTTGTTTAATCCCCTCTCTTTGTACTTTGTATTTCTCGTTGCGTTCCTCCCTTGTTTTCTTGCTTCTTAGCTTTTTTTCTGCCATCTCTTTCAGTTTACTCAAGTCAGATCTCATCACCATGATTTGCTTTTCCAGGCGCCTTTTCCAAGGAGGTTGCTGTTTTGGTTGCTGTTGTTGGTTGTGCTGGTGGTGTGGTGTTCCGAATTCCCATCAGTTCTGCTACTAATCTTGCTCCTGCATATGTCAAGTTATGTGGTTTCTGTGATACTGGTGGTCTGTATTATGCCTAGTATTTCATTGACCTCACCGTTGTTTTCTCCCTTAATTTCTTGGTGTTGTTGGCTTTCATGGAGGGGGATCTTGTTCCTCTCTGTATTGGCTCCATCCATTGTCTAATCTTTCTACCCATTCCGTCCTCTCTGGTACTTCGTCGGTGTTTCTTCGTGTGTCGTTGTTTGATACCTCATCCTCCCTGTCGTCTTCTGTGGCATCGTCTCTCAGTTCGTCTTCGTGTAATTCGTTGTCGTGTGACATTTCCCTTTCCAGTTCTTCTCTTTCTGTTGGGGAGAGCCAGTTCTTTTTCTTGATGTTCCTTGCTTGGTCTGCCAGCCTCTGCTCTGTTTGGGGGGTGTTATTCCTCTCATTCCAGATGTTGACCAATCTTCTTCTATATCCTCTCTCCGTCGGGTTTGCTTCTGATGTAGCATCTCCATATTTCTTATTTTCTCTCTTGTCCATTTCTTCCTTTTTGCCTCTGTAGCTCCAATCTCAGGCTGTTGATTATTGTCGTTGTGGTGATCAGTTGCTGGATGACGACCTCCAAGTACCTGACCGTCTTCCCTTATTATTATTATTATTATTATTATTATTATTATTATTTTTTTTTTTTTTTTTTGCTTATCACAGTCCTCTAATTCGACTGGGTGGTATTTATAGTGTGGGGTTCCGGGTTGCAGTCCTGCCTCCTTAGGAGTCCATCACTTTTCTTACTATGTGTGCCGTTTCTAGGATCACACACTTCTGCATGAGACCTGGAGCTACTTCAGCCTCTAGTTTTTCTAGATTCCTTTTCAGGGATCTTGGGATCGTGCCTAGTGCTCCTATGATTATGGGTACGATTTTCCACTGGCATATCCCATATCCTTCTTATTTCTATTTTCGAATCTTGATACTTATCCATGTTTTTTTTTTCCCATCTCTTCTCTTCAACTCTGGTGTCCCATGGTATTGCGACATCAATGAGTGATACTTTCTCTTGATTTTGTCAATCAACGTCACGTCTGGTTCTATTTGCACGTATCACCCTATCCGTTCTGATACCATAGTCCCAGAGGATCTTTGCGTGATCGTTTTCTATCACTCCCTCAGGTTGGTGCTCGTACCACTTATTACTGCAAGTAGCTGATGTTTCTGCACAGGCTCCAGTGGAGGGCTTTTGCCACTGAATCATGCCTCTTTTTGTACTGGTCTGTGCAAGTGCCGGGCATTCACTTGCTATGTGGTTTATGGTTTCATTTTTCATATTGCACTTCCTACATATGGGAGAGATGTTATTTCCGTCTATCGTACTTTGAACATATCTGGTTCTTAGGGCCTGATCTTGTGCCGCTGTTATCATTCCTTCAGTTTCCTTCTTTAGCTCTCCCCTCTGTAGCCATTGCCAATTGTCATCGCTGGCTAGTTCTTTAGTCTGTCTCATGTATTGTCCGTGCATTGGTTTGTTGTGCCAGTCCTCTGTTCTCTCTGTCTTTCTCCTGTCTCTGTATATTTCTGGGTCTTCGTCTACTTTTATTAGTCCTTCTTCCCATGCACTCTTTAGCCACTCGTCTTCACTGGTTTTCAGATATTGCCCCAGTGCTCTGTTTTCAATGGGTTGACGCAGTCCCTCTATACTTAGTAGTCCTCTCCCTCCTTTCTTTCGTGTTATGTATAGTCTGTCCGTATTTGCTCTTGGGTAGCATTAGCTTTGTTTTGTATGTCATTGTTTCCTGGTTTTTTTTGATTATGCTGCGGAGTTGCTGCCTTCGTCCATTCCCACTATTCCTGCGCTGTATCTGATTACTGGCACTGCCCATGTGTTTATGGCTTTTATCATATTTCCTCCATTGAGTTTTGACTTGAGTAATCGCCTTGAGTCTCGCATATATTCTTTCCTGATCGTGTCCTTCATCTCTTTGGTGTTTTTATATCTCCTCCTTCCATTATTCCAGGTATTTGTATCCCGTCTCATCTATGTGTTTGATGTTGCTCCCATCTGGTAGCTTTATCCCTTCAGTTCTCGTTACTTTGCCTTTTTGTATGTTGACTAAGGCGCATTTTTCTATTCCAAACTCCATTCTGATGTCCCAGATACAATCCTTACAGTCTGGATTAGGGTATCTATTTCCTTGATGCTCTTACCATACAGCTTGAATTATTGCTGCAACTATAATAATAACAACGCTTGAATATTGCTGCAACTATAAAAATAATAACAACAACAACAAGAACAATAATAAATAATAATAATAATAATAATAATAATAATAATAATAATAACCTAATAATAATAATAATAATAGAAGATTGATTTCCTTAAATCTCAAGCTCAGTAAAGTCCAAAACCTTCATCTCTCTCTCTCTCTCTCTCTCTCTCTCTCTCTCTCTCTCTCTCTCTCTCTCTCTCTCTCTTTCAATAGGATCCTCATAGGAGAACCTCCTTCATTAGCTAAGGACCACCTAAAAGGTTCCTGGATGAGTTCAATGCATCTTTTATCGAAGGACTCCCCCGGGGTATTAACTGGGCAAAGGGCGTCTTTGTATTAACGCTAACTCTCTCTCTCTCTCTCTCTCTCTCTGCCTGGAAGGATTTCCTGCACTTTTACAGAAACTTTTCGGCTGATTAAATTACAGTTATTTGTCCGTGAGGAATCTTTTATTATTAACAGTGTTGCTAAACGAAGATTATATTTATAATCAATTGTAATTAACAATCTTATATTGGTTGATTTAATTACGTTAATATACGTAGTTATTTAGGTATTTGTTCGTGTGGAATATATCATGATTAACTAATTCGATAAGAGAGAGTGATATTATCATTAACATTCTTGTTAAATTATGAATATGACTAACAATTTTGTTAAACGAGGAATTAACAATTTTGTTGAATGAGAAATATAATTACCAACTTTGTTAATTATTTTTTTTATAATTTACTGAGTTATCCGTATATTTTTGAGCAAGGAATATGTTCTAATTGACGATTTTGTTAAATGAGTATATATTATTATAATTAACAATTCTGTTCACCGAAGATTATTCTAATTAACACTCTTGATGTATGAGGAATATAATTAACATTTTTTCAAAAGCGGGAGGACTATAGATTATATTTTATATTATAATCAACAAATCTGTTAAGTGATGAGATAATAAACAATTTGTTACAAAAAATTGCATCACGATTAACATTATTGTTAAATGAGAAATTTGATTAACAATTTTGTTAAACGAGGATTATATTATAATTCACGGACTTCTTAAATGAGGAACATAATTGACAATTTTCTTAGACGTATTTTTTGACAATTTACGTAATTAGTTAAGTTTTTGTTTATGATGAAAGTATTATAATAGCTCAAGACTTGGGATGTACATTTTAGGTACCGCAGTCAGAATTCCATAATAATAATAATAATAATAATAATAATAATAATAATAATAATAATAATAATAATAATAATAATAATAATAATAATAATAATAATAATAATAATAATAAAATAATAATAATAATAATAATAATAATAATAATATAATAATAATAATAATAATAATAATAATAATAATGATAATAATAACTGACAATGGATTACAGACAGTGCCACTGTCAGCCCCTTTAAGAGCAGATGTCCTGGCATGGCACCCGAAAGTTGTTGGCACAACTCTGGTTTTCAATTAGAGCAGAAGGAGATGCATGGACAGACTGTGGTCCTGGAAGTTAGGAAATTGCAGAACTGCTTAGGCTTTTGAAGAAAAGATTTCGTCATATTTTCGTTTGCATTATAATACAGTTCTTTGACAGAAGAGTAATGTGCAGGAAAATATGAAACGTTGAACTGTATCATGACAAGAAACTTCATCTGAAATGTGGTGAGTAGTCTGTCAAGAACTGAATCTATTTTTGTTGACCTATTTTATTTTACGAGTATCGAGCCCTCTCGTTTTGCTTCTGAATCACGGTGTTAATTTACAGATATGCTATGGACACAAGGACGATTGAAAATGTGGGTCTCATTACCATCCCAAATCATTCTTTGGCTTTGCCTGTTTTTGCATGTGTACACCTACTGTCATATTTAATCTTACGCGCTTCCCATTCTGCAAATTTAACTCAGTATCTCTTTCCCAAACGTAAAACGTAAGTACTAAGAAGAAAGGGAGCTACTTAGAACGACTAGTTCTGTTTATTTTCCCCCATTGAATTAAAATTCCATATTTCACCCAAGAAATGGTAAAAGGAACATTATGTTTTCGACTCGATACTCTCGAGAGCTATTACCGATTCCCGGAGAGTTTAACGAACACTCAAGGAGTGATGTTTCTCTCCACCGAGATCATTTTCTCTCTTTCTGTCAAAAGACGACTACGGAGAGTTTTTCTGTCGTTTTTCTGAGCACTTCAATCTAATACTAAAATCCAAAGGCTTCTCAGCTATTTTCCTTTATACGTTTTTAAGGCAGAGACCGGTAGTACTGGCAAAAAAAGTTCCACACATACACACACACCACCACACACACACACACACACACACAATATATATATATATGCACATAATATATATGTATCTACCATATTATACATACAATAGTATATATATATATATATATATATATATATATAAATGTTCGTGGAAATATATGTATATATAATACCTATACCTACTATATATATATATACACACACACACCACACACACACACACACACACACACCCAAACACACATATATATATATATATATATATATATATATATATATATATATATATATATATATATATATATATATAAGCGATACCACGGGAAATGATAGACCTGAATCCAAGCGCTTTCGTCTTTAAGCATATATATATATATATATATATATATATATATATATATATATATATATATATATATATATATATATATGTTCGTGGTGTAATCCTGCTAACAAAATGGCAAAGAAACAAACCAAATCAGAGGTACAGCCTCCTCTGAAGAGGTAAAAAAAAAAAAAAAATAAAAAAAAGAACATTACCTTGAAATGTTTTTTGGAGATGACGTTTAAAATCGGCAGTTGAAATCGTTGTAAACCAATGGTTGTTGATGATCAGGAGCTTCCGCCAATCACGGTGAACTTTGGAGATATCAGTTAAGGATATTTACCAAAAGATAAGAAAGGCTGTAGAAAGGCATCATATAGCAAGGTTATATAAGATTATAAAGAAATTGAAATGGTCCTCCATTATGTCTTGTTTGATACAAAACCTCTCATCTGAAATAGTCTATATTTCTTATAAAATACTCAGTACTTGTAAACCTATTTGGAGTCGACGGAAGGTGACAAAATCAGTTATTTTTTCGTATAAACAGTTCCTCGTTAAAGCGATTGATAAATTGAAATAAATACAATTTTTTGCTTTGAAACCAGTTTTCAGCAGATGGGTCTAAACCCATAAAACATCTTAAAGGCTGTATAATCCACATTTCATGTGGAAAAGGCAGTACTTTAATACCTATCCGTAATACACAGATACGATTAACAGTAGGTTTTGTAGAGATTTATTTGCTAGTTACAGTAGAAAAGAATTTTTGGCTCTGTTACTAAACTGAATGAGATCAGATGTCGTAATTGAATGGTCCTTTCAATGTTTAGAGTGCCACAGCGGCGGTGAATCCAAAGGCTATTATCGGATTTTGCCTCTTCATAAACACGAGTGGATTTCTAAACTATGAAAATATTGAGTTTATTAGTTATGTACAGTTTATAAGGTTCTATGATAAATGGCTTTGATATAGATTTTTTCATACTTTTGAGGTATCTTATTTTTTAAAATAAATTTGAAATAATTGTCATTAAAAATAGAATTAATCTACGACAGAATTTATACTATAAAATTTAGGTATTCTGGTAAAAATTTAACTAAGATTTTAAAATTAGGAATCTGTTAGAAATTAAACCCAGATTTTCAGGAATTTCTTTACTTTAGACATACAAAGTTTTACAGCATGCTGTAAAAACATGCCTTTTCTCACTCACATGATCCATGTCTGTCTGTCTGTCGTTTCTGTCTGTATCAGGGATAAGAGAGACACTTGGAAGCGAAAATCCACAGGAACAACATTCACAAAATATCTCACCTACTTTTTCTTCAGGCTCTCTCTCTCTCTCTCTCTCTCTCTCTCTCTCTCTCTCTCTCTCTCCCCTCAGACATAGGAGAGTAACCCAAAAATATAAACCCGCTAAACCAATTCTCTCTCTCTCTCTCTCTCTCTCTCTCTCTCTCTCTCTCTCAACGCTCCTCGACGTTCGTTAAACGAAGGCACTTGACAGAGGTTGAATGGCCCCACAGTTCCCAGGAGAGGTGTTCAGAGAAGTCTTCGAAATTAACAACAGCGCCAATTATCCGCTTCAGAACGCCTTTCTGAGAGGCTGGTGGCTTGAGTCAAATCCAATATCAAGTTTTGTTTTTTGCAAAGAATACGAATCTCTGATTTTTAATCGTTAGGTCATCAATGTTTTTCCTGATCAATTCCAACATTTCATTACTAAAAAAATAAGATATGAATAAAGGATTTTGCAAGTTGAGTAATCAACTGTATTTCATTATCATTGTAAGAATGTCGTTATTTGAATATTTTGTGAACTTCTGGTTTTGGGAAATTCGTTGTCAGATTCAAAATTTGTCAACCAAAATATAGGAAATTGGTTTTTTGAAGAATGCAGTTGACATGTATATTCATTATCAGTTGCAAAACTATTACAGGAATATGATATGAAGTTGGGGCGGGTTCAGTGAAATGAGGTCATCTCTTATGTATCATTACCAGTTTCAGAGTTTAATACTGAAATATGATATAAATCTGGGTTTTGATTTATCAGTTGTATAAATCGAAGATTTTATTCATTATACATTATCAAGTTTATAGAACTTTTTAGAAGTTAGGTTTGCATCTGTTCTATTTATTTGTTAGAACTATTTGATCATTACAGCGATGAAACTGAATAATTTTATATGACATAATTCCAATACACATATACACACATATATACACATATATGCATATATGCATGTATACAAATGTGTATATATATTTATGTATAAACAACTGTGTAGTATATACCGATATTCGTACAATAAATGACTCAAGTGTATACATATTAGTACCGACAAAGTTAACAAATCACAAAACACAAATAACATAACAGCAATTATTAGTAGGTCCTCTTCCTTTGTATGCTGTATTGCCCTCAAGCGCGTTCTCATGACTTTGAAAAAAACACTGCTATGAAAAGCATTTCCAACATGAAATGCTTTTCGCTTACTCGGGGAGTAAGCCCCTACAAACTACTTTGTTGTTGTTGGGGGGGGTGGTGGTGGGGGGGGGGGGGGGGGGGGGGGGGGGGGGGGGGGGGGGGGGGGGGGGGGGGGGGGGGGGGGTGGGGGGGGGGGGGGGTCCGTTAAGAAAGCCTAAAAAGGTCTGAAAAAGGTGTTTCCCGTTGAGTTAAAGATGCGGGAATTTTAGGATAGAATATTTATGATTTATCTATTAGAATGTAAATGTAACAAGTAAATAATGTGCACGTTAAACAGTACAGGAAATTATTTCTAATCAAATATTTATTTTAATTCCAACGGACTCTGATACTGACAATCGGTAACGTTCGCTGAGCGAACGTTTTTCGGTTTTGACTCGAAAACGATAAAGATGAAACTGGGGCCATGAAGCACATGTGGTCTGCACAGGACATCTGGTGACACCTGTCTGTCACGTCGTCAAAATGCCGAAGAATGAAAATCTGGCCAGTTAATTGAATTCAGAGTCGAAAAGGGAGCTTTTCCTTTATCACAGAATGAAAAAGAAATTTCGTTGCATTTTTCACATGATTCTGAAAAGTAAATGCTGTCGGCAGTTAAAATAAAAACCTTACTAGCTGATAACCTTTAGAGTTACACATGGACTTTTTTTTATTTTAAGTAAATAACAAAAATTACGTTCACTTCTCGAACTTTCCCGACCAAGGTCTAGACCTTTTTTCCCGACATAATCAACTGTTAATTTTCCAACAAACGGGAAGATTAACGTTTTCAGCAATTTTGGGAATTAAAATATTTCTCTCATTAGTGGACTTTCAGTACATCCGCCTATTAATAAAAAT
>NC_087204.1:32325978-32330978 GCF_015104395.2 Macrobrachium nipponense | reverse complement strand
TTCCTGCAAGACTTGGTCTCAGTTCTGACAACACTTGGTCTCAGTTCCTGCAAGACTTGGTCTCAGTTCTGACAACACTTGGTCTCAGTTCCTGCAAGACTTGGTCTCAGTTCTGACAATACTTTGTCTCAGTTCCAGGAAGACTTGGCCTCAGTTCTGACAATACTTGATCTCAGTTCCAGAAAGACTTGGTCTCAGTTCTGACAACACTTGATCTCAGTTCCAGCAAGACTTGGTCTCAGTTCTGACAATACTTGATCTCAGTTCCTGCAAGATTTGATGTCAGTTCTGACAACACTTGGTCTCACTACCTTAGTTGGAATGTTTCTGACAAGAGCAGATCTCAGTTCCAACATTTAAGGGTGTGGTAACACAAACACTGAAATATGACATAGACACATGTCGGTAACATATCGTCCACAAATCGCAGACAGATCGGATACAAGTTAATAACTTATTGGTAGTTATAGTAAGTGGTTCAAATGCTTAATCTCTGGTCAGCAGATTCGTTCTTAACTTACGGTCGTCGACTTGGTTTGCCTGATAACATCTATTTTCAGGGTCACTATTTAATTAAATTGTTTAACAAAACTCAGTTTTAGTGGAAACTGGTGTATGAAGAAGACTTTCATTTTGATATTATTCTCAGTGAAGAAAATTAGATTTTAAATAGCAAAATCAGTTGTGAACGCATGGTAATATCTTTCTCCATTCAGTTTAAGTAATACATGAATATCTTTTCTGCTAAAGTAAAGCTTTTCTCAATTTTCTCAAGCAAATAGTCTCTTTGCATGAACATCTATCTTATCTGAAAAGTTATTTTATTGATTCATCGAAGTAAAAAAACGATGTTCAAATTAATTTTGCCTTAAAATTGTCCAAAATCTTTCACTCCTCTTTATTTCGCAACAAATGAAATTTAAATAAAACAGATAAATTTTATTCACAATTGTTTTCATAATCCAAGCCACACGGTTCTACAGAATTCCAATTTGCAACTGATTCTTTGTTGTCCGATGAACACTCGCCCAGAAAATATGTTGGGAAATATTTCCATTTTAATTGAGGCTGCGTTTTACGCTCTGCGTTACATTTAGAGTTTGTTTTTATTTCCTATCTGGGAAGTGTTTAAAGCGTAATATTTTCGTTTTGCGTTTATACTGGATGTTCTTCAAAAGTGCTGTTTCTAAAATCAGGTTATCAGTGGTGCTGTTTCTATCATTCCTGGTATCAGCATCGATTGCTGTACACAAAGTAAATTGGTATATATATATATATATATATATATATATATATATATATATATATATATATATATATGCAGACACACACGCACATACAGACGCACACGCACACACATATATATAGATATATATATAATAAAAGGAGCCCATAAAAACGCCAAAATATAATAGGAAAATAAGAGACTATTTTTCAGAGACTGTGCTGTCTCTCTCTCTTCAGGTAGGTAATTACCTATCTGAATGAGAGAGGACACTACTTATTTCTTATTTTTCTTATATTTTTGGCGTTTTTATGGGCTCCTTATTTTAGATTGGAATTCTGTAGTAACAGAACATTTTTTTCCCATCATATATATATATATGTAGATATATTATATATATATATATATAATATATATATAGATATATATATCTATATATATATATATATATATATATCTATATATATATATATATATGGTATATATATATATATATATATATATATATATATATATATATATATATATATATATATACATATCATAGGTGTGTATGTATGTATGTATATATATATATATATATATATATATATATATATATATATATATATATATATATAAATATATATATATATGTATAAAGGCAGAAAACTCCCCGATTCGTAATACGAGTGAACACTAATCATTCTTTTAAGTGCAGGGAAAAACGCAACGTACTTATCGTCATTCCTTTTGCTCTTTCTGTTGTTCCCTTCCGTTCGATTCACTTCTTCGTCGAGAGAGAGAGAGAGAGAGAGAGAGAGAGAGAGAGAGAGAGAGAGAGAGAGAGAGAGAGAGTTTATTTGAAGGAAGGTTTTACGCAGATTGCTAGAACAGCTTCCTCCTCTTTAGGCGATGGTGGCTGGACAAGATAAAACTTTTTTTTTCTTTCTTTTTTTTTAGGACGAGAGATAAACCAGACTCTCCCTTTGGGGACTTGAGTCTGCGAAATGTTCCGAAAGTTTTGACTTGATCAGGGACGGACGAACCCCCTCCCACTCGACCCAATTGGAGAAAGCAGGGAAAATCGAAGTTTTAGCCTCTGCGGGTAAAGAGGTTTGTTTAAGAGGAGGTTGAGTAGGATGGGGGTGGGGGGTTATGGACGCCGCTCAAGCCCGGATGAATATAGAGAGGGTAGGAGTCGGGAAAGGGCGCCCGTCCTCAAAACATCCGCTAAAACTAATAAAGAACTTAGTCTCTCCTGAAAAACACAAATAAAGACGGCTCATTCAAAACTGCGACCCCGACTGGGAACTAAGCTGAGAAAAAGAACGACAAACTCGAAATTTATTCACTAAAAATAGATACAGGTCATAAAAACCGCGACCCTGCCTAGGAATTAAGCTAAGATCTTGCAAATGTAAAAACTCACAAATTTGAGTAGTTTTCGGTTTATGAAATGAAGCTGACGTTATCTATTCTAAGATTAATTATTTTTTGTGGCTTAATTAATCGCTATTTTAATTACCCTACAACACCAACACTAGATGGTTACTGATACGCTTCTACAAATCAGGAATAATTGAATCAGGGAAAAATCAGAGGATTTGCATCGGTTTTCTGATAAAATCAGTTTTTGAAACTTCCTGATATAATTTTCATTAATTTTCTAAAACATTAAATCAGGACAAAATGTTGAAAAAACCATATTAATTTTCGTATCACCTTTTAAGGAAACGAAATAGAGGCTATATAGAAGTAGAGAGATAATAGAGATAGTAGAGATGAGATGATGATGTACGTAGGTATGGATAGAGAGAGGGAGAGTAGCGAGAAAGAGATATAGATGGAGAGAGAGATATGGATTATAGAGATAGATAGAGGGGCTAGCGAGGTATAGAGATATATATATCTATATTATATATTATCTATATATATACTATATATATATATATAGATATGATATATATACAGATATATATAGATATATATATATATATATAATAGCTATATATATATGTTATATATATATATATATATATATATTATATATATATACAGTGAGGGAGAGCAGAGAGATTGAAGAGGGAGGAACGAGAGAGAGAGAGAAGAGAGAGAGAGAGAGAACGCATTGACTCATCTGTCCATACCATAAGTAAAGCACCTACATAGCCTTTTGAAACGCAGGTAAGAAAATTTTCTTCGTAAAAGAGCCTAACATGATTCCCTCAACTTTCCTTCGTTAGAGTTTAAAAGCTGAGACGAGACAAAAGTCTTCTTATCTTTTTTACTAGGAGTCTCTGGATGCAATATTTTCAAACGTCTTTTATTACTTAAGTTTTTTTTTTTTTTTTTTTTTTTTTTTACGTAAGAGCGGTCTGAAACTTTATCCCCAGGATGATTGTTGACGATTTTGTCCCCGTTTTTTTTTTTTATTTTATTTCAGAGTTTTGTTTTTTTTTGTTTATGTTTGACGTGGGTTCCTTTATCATGTTTATGAATTTTTTCATTTACTCCCTTTTTCTTTTTCTTGTATAGAATTGAATTGTTTTTCTCGTTTACACCCCCGATAATTATCGTCAAAATAGTTTTTATAACGATTTCAATTTTCTGTTTTTTAAGTATATCTCATATATATATATATATATATATATATATATATATATATATATATATATATCTTTATATATATATATATGTTTATATATCCATATATATATATATATATATATGTATATACATATATCTATAATATATAATATAATATGTATATATAGTATATATATATATATTATATATATATATATATATATTACATTGTGACGAAGTGCCAAGTATCTGGTTACCATTAATTACTTGGGAGGAAAGTGTCCAAAGATCTGGTTACTACACTTACCATTCATTAACTGATACCTCACAAAAGCCAGACACCTGAACCATCATCACAGGTATTAATTAAACGATTGAACACTCTAAAGGCAACAGTGATCCCTTAACAACTTACCAGTATTGCAGAAAATCAGACTAAGTTCATCAAAACAGGTGTGAGGTAATCTTGTAAGGATTTAAATTAATCAAAGGGCATCACTCCATCAACAACTTTAAAAGTCTAAGTATTTTCCTGATTTCAGAAGTCATAGTACTTCCCTGGTTCTAAGTCACTTCAAGTAAATTGAAGGAAAACAGATTAATACCACTCTATACTTCTACCTAACATCAATATAATCAAATGCAAATATACTGGTGTAAGATAAAGAAAACACTTATAAAATTTTAAATAGACAAATTATTATTAAACTCAAAAATTTAATACAGTGAAAAATTCAAAATATCAGGGAAAATTACTGTTACTTGCAAACAAAGTAAAGTTTAGTTAATTCTTGAATCAATTAAGTAAAATTAAATAAAATTAATTTATCACAAAATTCAAGAAAATTAATTCAATCAAAATTCAAGTGTTAGGCAATAATTGAAATTTGGTAATTAATTCCCAAGTGCTAAACAACAATAAAACTTGAAAAGAATTCTAAGTAAATGCAAATTAATTCACAAGTGTTAAATTTAATTAAATGTGCAACGACTAATTATGAAGTAACTAAGTTAATTAAATTGTGAATGTAAATGCAAAATACGGAAAAATATGGACAGTATCAAAAGTATCAAAAAGTATTAATCATACAGAATATAAAACAAAAAGGCACACTTCAATAAGAAAATGAACAAATGCACAAAAATGAAACGAAACACAAAAATTTGCAATGTGTAAAAAGTGTAAATCTTTTCACTCAAAACATTG
>NC_087204.1:32309390-32316890 GCF_015104395.2 Macrobrachium nipponense | reverse complement strand
ATTATAATAATATATACTCATTTAACAAAATCGTCAATTAGAACATATTCCTTGCTCAAAAATATAAGGATAACTCAGTAAATATAAAAAAAAAATAATTAACAAAGATAGTAATTATAGTTTCTCATACAACAAATTGTTAATTCCTCGTTTAATACAAAATTGTTAGTCATATTCATAATTTAACAAGAATGTTAATGATAATATCACTCTCTCTTATCGAATTAGTTAATCATGATATATTCCACACGAACAAATACCCAAATAACTACGTATATTAACGTAATTAAATCAACCAATATAAGATTGTTAATTACAATTGATTATAAATATAATCTTCGTTTAGCAACACTGTTAATAACAAAACATTCCTCACGGACAAATAACTGTAATTTAATCAGCCGAAAAGTTTCTGTAAAAGTGCAGGAAATCCTTCCAGGCAAAGAGAGAGAGAGAGAGAGAGAGAGTTAGCGTAATACAAGACGCCCTTTTGCCAGTTAATACCCCGGGGGAGTCCTTCGATAAAAGATGCATTGAACTCATCCAGGAACCTTTTGGGTGGTCCTTAACTAATGAAGGAGGTTCTCCTATGAGGATCCTATTGAAAGAGAGAGAGAGAGAGAGATGAAGAGTTTGGACTTTACTGAGCTTGAGATTTGAGGAAATCAATCTACTATTATTATTATTATTATTATATTATTATTATTATTATTATTATTATTATTGTTGTTGTTGTTGTTGTTATTATTATAGTTGCAGCAATAATAATAATAATAATAATAATAATAATAATAATAATAATAATAATAATAATAATAATAGTATGTTCAGCAAAATTAATAGGGATCCCTTTGTATGCAAGAAATTATTGTATTATTCCAGTTCCTTCATTTTCCTGTTTAATTATCATGGGTTATTAATAATATTTATTCATATATTTTTATCCATTCTTCAGTACTCCCTCGTAATAAACACCTATTTACTCATTTACATCACACCGTGTCTCTTCCATTAAACCTAACACTTACTTTTCTCGGTTACAGTTCCTCAAGTAAATTATATATGTTCAAATCTACTATTTATACCCAATTGAATTTACATTCATTTATCACTTTTATTCAGATGCTCCAACTAGTATCTTTCATAACAAACCCTCTATTCTCTATCCCACCTCACTAGTCTTTATTCAAATATTCTTTGTGCGAATTTTTTAAATCTCTCTCTCTCTCTCTCTCTCTCTCTCTCTCTCTCTCTCTCTGTCGAAGCCTCTTTGCTCATTAGACCGAGGCAGGTAAGGAGGGCATCGATGCTTTGCGGTTCAGGTAAATCCTCTCTTATAATCCCGAATAAGCCTTTCCCCAACAAAACTCCTCATTATTCCTAAGAGGATTCATATCGGGTAGGAGGCGGCGCACTCGCGCGCTCGCTCACCAAGGCTCTGTTCATGGTGCTATTATTAGCTGAGAAACCATGAATAAAATCAGAATGAAAATGAGGAGGGAGAGCAAGTGGTTTTCAATTCGGTCTGAGATTTTAATTTATATGTTTCAATTCTACTTTGTGAGAGCAGAAGTAAGCATACACATGTACTATATATATCTTAAAATTCGTGTAAGAAGGCGAGTGAAAACCGGAACAAGTTCTTTTGTAGTTTATTCTACATTTTCAAATTCCCACTGAGTACAAACAGTGTTTGCAGAACTTCATATGCAAAATTGAGTAGTGGTGCGAGGAGTTACAGTTTTCTTGATTAGGGCAGCACTGTTCTTCAAACAGAACGGACGGGGAAAGAGGATCATGGGATAATCCAGGGTGGAGGTTAGAATTCCTGGTGCACGTCCTTTCAAACTCGGATGAAAATATCAAAACTCAATCAAAATAAAAAAGAAAAAAAAATTAAAGCAACGCTGTAAAAATGTCAGAATGAAACCGCCTTTTCTTAGATATCCAAAAAACAAAAACTTCGTTTCACCCCCCCAAAAAATTCAAATTTAGTTTGAAAGCGAAATCCTCCTATTCACATAATATTTCCACATCAAAAGGATTGCTGTATCCTTCGCTCCTTTGTTCTCCTTGGCGAGTACCCTGTGCATATCCTTTGGATATCCTTTGAATATCCAGTTACATAACAGAAAATCATTTTCATAAGTTACTCCTTTTCCGTCCTCAAAGGGTCTCGACCGTGTAAGGTATCTTTGGCGAAGCTGCCTCTCTCTCTCTCTCATCTCTACTCTCTCTCTCTCTCTCTCTCTCTCTCTCTCTCTCTCTCTCTCATTTTATTAAATTAGTTGATTTAGTTTGTCTCTTTCTCTCATATTTTATAATCTTAGTACTCTCTCTCTCTCTCTCTCTCTCTCTCTCTCTCTCTATCTATCTATCTATCTATCTATCTATCTATCTATCTATCTATCTTCTATTTAATTTGCTGTATTCATACCTATCAATCTATCTACTATTTTAAATGCTTTATACATACGTGACACGCACACCACACACATATATATGTGTGTGTGAGGGTGTTTAATACATACTTGCTCACACTTACGTAAATAAATTCGTATACTTATGACTATATAGATCCATACTATACTCTACTGTACACACAAACCTACATTGCATTCTCATATTTGCGTAATCATTCACTCAAAGGTAAACAAGCGTCCTTGCGCGCTGGCAAAAAAAAAAAAAAACATTATTCCAAACGTTTTCCCATTCATCTCTCTCTGTAAAGGTATCCCAGCGTTTCGACGAGAGAGAGAGAGAGAGAGAGAGAGAGAGAGAGAGAGAGAGCCCGAGAGAGAGCGACCTAGCATGAAACTTCAAAGAGAAGAGCTTGTTTACCTCTGGTCCAAAACGCCTAATGGAAAGCGGACCAGAGGACTTTTCCTCTCCTGAAGAGGCCTCGAGTGTCGACTTTCAGGTGGCTTTCGATTTAGGCATTTACGGGTGAGGGCAGGTGGGCCTCACCTAACTTTTTCTTCTGTTTGTTTTGCGCGTTTTAAACCTCATCCCCTCCCCCCAAAAACACCCCACACCCCCATAAAGTGGGCCGCCGAGGGTGTCAGGTAAGCTATAATTTATTCCGTTGATATGTTTGATGTGTCAGTTGCAGGTCACTTTTCATCATGAATAACAGAGATTAAAAAGGATATATATAATGCAATTTGGTGCATTATAATGCAACATAATATTAATCCATTGTTCTATGCAATGTTATGTAATGCATGGATATATTTTACTATTTAATGTAATGTAATACCACATTACACCACACTCTGCAATATGGTACACATTACAGTAAAGTGTAAGTACAGTGCAATGCAGGTCAATACAGTATGCTGTTGTATAATACAATGCAACATGACTGCAGAGACTTCAAAACAGATCAGAGGAAAGTCCCAAGAGCAGATAATAATAATAATAATAATAATAATAATAATAATAATAATAAAATAATAAAATAATAATAATAATAATAATAATAATAATAATAATATTGGAAGGAGACACTCTTTCAAACAAGTTTTATTGAAAGGTATTGCTGCATCAGCTGCATTTATCTTGTAAATAGTCTTCTCTATTTTTCTATTTTCTAATAATAATAATCCAGGTCAAGAATTATCCTCCTGAAATGCAGCCTATTTCCCTCAGTGTCATTCAACGTCAGCCTTTTTTTCGCCAAAGGGTTCCAGGAGCGAAAGGAGTCAATTCCAGCCATGAATTCCTTAATCCAGGAATCTCATGTAAGGCTTAAGTCATTATTAAAAAAAGTCCATACTTAAAATACAACAAACACTAATTTAAAAAAACTTAAATTTCTTTAAACAATGGAATGAAAATATAAAAATATTACCGTCGTTGACATTTGTTTACGTAGAACAAAGTAACCATTTTAATGCATACATAAATGAAACACAAGTGAGTCTATGATTGGACCATTAAATTATCACTGAATAATAAAAATAATCGTTCAGCGATAATTCCCAGTTGAACTGCAATAGCGATAATTCAAGATATCTCTAAGCACTTCACTGTTTACAGTAAATGAACTATAGAATTCTAGTTTATAAATTCTACAAACGAAAATAATAGCCAACACAAAATAGTATTTCCATTGAACTGTTTTTATCGAGGGCGTTTATTTCGTCGCGAAGGAAGGATCAATTCCACTTTTTCTGGTCGTAGGTCTGTTACCCGTCGCCATGGAAACAGGAAGCTTGTAGTAGGTATTACACGCCAAGGAATGATAGGACCCGCTGATGACTGAGTTTAACGACTGAAAGGAACTGCTCTCTCATATATATATATATATATATATATATATATATAATATGATATATATATATATATATATATATATGTATATATATATATATATATATATATATATATATATATATATATATTATATATATATATATATATATATATTGATAAGGGTGGGTGCCAGTCCACCGAAATGTAGTCCTTAGCTTTGAACCAGAGTGTTTTAATGGGCCTTTTATACTTGAGACGTATCCTGTTTTAACAGAAGAATTTATTTACATACATATCATACATATATACATATACATATGCATATACATATACTATATGTGATGTATATGCTCAGTCTACCAGATTATCTGCCAGACTGCCTATCTCTCTCTCTCTCCCTCTCTCTCTCTCGTCTTCTCGCTCTCCTCTCTCTCTCTCATCTCTCTCTCCTCTCTCCTGTCAGACATATGAATTCAGACAAAAAAAAATCCTCTCCAAAACATTGCCCTCTCAAGATGTCCTGACCTCTTTGTAACCGTAAACGAAAATCCTACACAAGGAAATCGATATGGCCTCCTGACCACAACGCCTCCTTGGAGGATCAAGGTCCCTCACGGCCGCTGACACTTATTGGGAAACTTCGGGGAATAATGTCCTCCGTATTTCACAATTTCTTCCTCCAGTTTTGGGGTCTGGGGAAATGATTATGGCAGGGAATGAGGACTTCCTCTTTTTCCCCACCATGGGACTTTTCCCCCTGGGGAATAAGGGTGTATCGGGGTGAGGTAGAGAGGGCGATTAGTATCCATTTACAGCTGGGTAGGCTGGTGGGCGATAGGCCTAGACTAGAGCGATCATTGGACAGCCAACTCGAGCCGCGACCTGCGTCACACAACTACATAACGCAATTCGAAGCCATCCATATAGAACCATATTCCATAACACATTGTCTAAACTGTAGGGGAGCAGGCCAGGAAATAGATACGGACTTAGCAAACGTAATCCTGTAGCTGCACCACTAAAAAAGGCTCCCACTTCGGCTAATGGCGACACCTTCCAGGAAACAGATTCAGTCAGTTTTAGTTACAGGGCAAAGCTGTTTAATACGTTAATGTCCTTGACAGAATTTTATTTACTTTCTCCCAAACTTCTCCATAACAAAAGTTAACCAAAGTGAAAGGGTGTGATAAAAGTAAAAGTTTTCAGTCGGTAGTATGTAAAAAAGCCACAACAAAGAGAGAGAGAGAGAGAGAGGAGATGAGAGAGAGACGATGAGAGAGAGAGAGAGAGAGAGAGAGGAGAGGGGGCTTGATTGTAGAAACCTTCTTCAAGGGAAGAGGGATCATTCTTAATTGGCCTCTTCAGTCGCCTCAGGAAATCTCACTCGTACTTTCATGTCCTTTTTGCCGTCGATTATATATATATATATATATATATATATATATATATATATATATATATATATATATATATATACATGAGATCCTCCACGTGAAATGAAAGGTACCATGACTTTCAGCTTTTATTCCAAAGTCATATATATATATATATATATATATATATAATATATATATATATATATATATATATATATATATATATATAATATATATATAATAAATATATATATATATGATATAATCCAGTCAATTTGCTTATCATATAATCACTGTTAAAACTACTAATTCACCATTAACTTATTCCTGCCATTACCCCAACAGCCAATAAAATGAACCAAAACTATTCTTTTTTAGAGTTAATTTGTAATTCACTGTTCAAAAAGATTATCTTTAATGAGCTGATTGCTGTTGATAAAACGTAACAAATGTTTAAAAGACATAACATGTTTAGGACATTCGATATTTCAAGAGTAATGATGATGCAAATTGAGCAGATAATTCATCTCAAATTTTAAAAGGCATCAGACACTGAAAAAAAAGATATCCAAAGCTTAATTGCCTTCATAGCTGCTGATGTAAAACATTAAAATGTCAAAAGACATTTCAACGTTAATTATGACAAAGGAGAAGGAAAGAAGTCAATTTAGGTTAATGGCAGTTGATGAAAGACGTTAGCGTCAAAAAGCAAAAAAGTGCAAACCGATTCAAACGTTGAAAGTCCTCACAATAACATTTCAAGATATCAGATCTTAACGATGATCGAATTGTAATAAAAATGAGATAATATAACAAAGAGACATCTCGGGTGTTTCTTACACGAAAAGATATTTTTAACCTTTACGAAATGAATCTGCTTTTCGACGAACCATTTACATCTTATGAATATAGAACAATAAAAACATTCTCTGTGGAATTGAGAAAATGAAGGCGAATAAATAAGAAGACTAAATAAAATAACCTAGGAGAGATGAAAGTAAAAATAAATAATAATAATTTAACATACACCGAAAACTATCCCTAGAACTTCATTTTCAGCGGGGTTCAGAAAGCTGAAAGGAAACATAAATTTGATAAAGAGATGGAAAAGGGATAAGGTCGATTGAGTTGAGCGAGTGGAGCATGAAATAGAAAACTGAACGAATGGAGACGATGAAAACGTCTTGGGAAAAAGGTTTTGTAACATAAGGAACGAAGGAAGGAATTAGGTGAAAATCGTATGGCAAGAAAAATGAGTCTCCTAAAATTGGAAAAGGCAGCCGAAAGAAGTTCTGATCAGAAATCGTTCCTGGAAAGAAATTACTATGAAGAGAGTTACTTGAGGAACTTTTTAGAATTCACATACGAACAGTATTCGATAAATGTACGATTACAAAATAACTTTATAGATGGACTCTGCGCTATATTAGAATGGAATTCCATTGTGAATATAAATTGGCCTGAAGGAGAACGTATATGGCCGAAACAGCTGTCGGCTTTAGAATGATTAGAATATTATAATGCCTGTTTTGTTTATCCCTGAAGGCTGAAAAAGCATTGAGCACATTTGAAGTTTTGCCAGCTGAAAATAAATAGTTGTGGAAAAGCGTCAAAGCTGCTAGATTTAAGACCATTTTTCAGTTCCATAAAGACACTGGAATAGTATGATTTTCATAGAAATGCTGTTTACAAACGCATTGTATTATATTCCAGTAACCATAAGCATAACTACTGATATTAGTTAGAATAATTGATGTTAATCATTTCCTATGCTTTTATGATTGGGCCGAAGCGTTTCGTTCTCCTTTCGAAATTTAAGGAAGATAAAGAAAAAAGTGTTTTCTTCAACAGAAAAGCTGTCTCTTAA
>NC_087204.1:32284390-32299390 GCF_015104395.2 Macrobrachium nipponense | reverse complement strand
TTTTGTACCTATAAAGCATAGTCCATCGCATGGTTTCCTTTCAAGAACATCACGAATCCCGGATAAAAATGACTTCGTTGTGTGTGTGTGTGTGTTGTCACAATGCCCTTCATTGCTGTACCACCAGTTTGACCTATAATCAATCAGTTTCACATCACGTACTCGATTCTTATCTAGCTCCCAATCCCATCCTCGGTCAGTTGCTGACATTCGGATTTTTCTTCCTGAATACAATTGATAAATGCAACCTTATTTGTCGAAGTTGATCCCATTCCAGTTCGATCAGTTACCAGATTCTGACAAGAGGAAGGCTGGGGGGCTTCAGAGGAAATCTCCAATCCCAATCCACGCAAATCTCGTCCATGAGCGGGATTTATCGCCTTCAGTGTGGAATGATTATTCCTCTGCTGGGGTGACTGTAACAGCTGAGCGATCGTTGTTTTATGTCTGCTTCCTCGCCTTGATCTGTATATGTTTAACTAAAGTGTACTTTCATGCGCAAGAATGAAGTATAATGTCCCACGTAAACACAACATGATGGAGAATTCTTTTTGCTTTAGGTATTTTCCGTCCTAATAATCACCGAGACAATGTTTTCTTCTGAATTAATTACATTTACCTTCTTAACCATCTTATGATATACCTTTTGTGTGTGTGGGGGGGGGGGGGGGGGGGGTGGTAGGGGGGGGGGGGGGGGGGGGGGGGGGGTTTTGACAAAGAATAGTGTTTTTCCTTCTTAAGCATCAGACAATGAACAACTTTTTTCCAGCTTAAAATGAAATTTGTTTATTGATTATGTCCCAAATCCTCGCGAATTGACTTCCGGTTTAGTAGCAGTTAAGTCTCAAAGGCTTCCCTGTTAGAGGTTACCCCTGATCCCTTCATCTCCCTTCCAAATGGATCCTGATGGAGAGAGAGAGAGAGAGAGAGAGAGAGAGAGAGAGAGAGAGAGAGAGAAACGATCAATCAACTCAGAATTAGCGGGAAGGATTAAGCGATTCCTAGTGGCCCCCGATTGGAATTCCTGTCAGTTTTGTCCTTAAACGATTCCTAATCCATTGGGATTTCAGGCCTTCATTCCCGTCCCTTTGATCTACCGGACAACAGGAGTTTTCTTGTTTTTCCCAAACGCCGCCTTTTCCTCATCAGGAGAGAATATGATGTTGAAAGGCCGGTAAATTCGAGACATTGATTCGTAGGGAATAAGGGCTTTATCACTGGTATATATGAAGTTAAATCATGCATGAATGAATTAACTTTTAGAAATTGTTTATATTTATCGCTTAGTCTGTAGGAACAGTTGTTGATAATGCAGATCTAACGTTAGGGGTTGCTAAAGAGAGTTATATTGACGTGTGGGAAAAAAATCAATGAAAGTGCAAATATACAGCGAGGTATATATGACTGATACCTAAACCCATTTCCTGTTACTTATTCGGGGATGGTAAGATTTCTGTGCCAAATCCACACACACACGTTTACCTTGCTTACAATCGTGTGAATGTTTCATTTCGAAGAATCCTTTTGATATCCGGCGTTGATCATTATGTTCCTTACGGCAATAATCAAACATTTTTAGACATCTTTTCTAGTTCCCTCTGGTTTCGTTTTATAACCTTTAGATTTGCTGAGAAAATTGCTAATTTAAGTATTCCATTTATTTTTTATTATTCGAGAGAAAATAGAAACAAAGGCTCTGTTGTTGACATCGTTTCTTTCATTATTAACAAATAAATTTTTCTCGTTGCTTATGCCTGAAATAATGTTGATAATGGTATTTTGTGCGAGTGACAATATACTTCACACTTAAACTTGCCTTCGACTAGCCTCTCGCCACTTCTTCTTTCCCACCGTTATCCCTACACTAAGGGGTCGGTTGCCTGACGCGCCTTGCCTTACAACATCGGGCATGGTTTACTATTTGGCAAAGGGGTTTTTACGACCGCATGCCCTTGCTGTCATCAACCACAGTCATTGGAGATGTGCCTCGCCTCTAACTAAAAAGTCCACTTGCAAGGCAGCAGTTTCCACAGGTACTGGTCGTGAGCCTAGCCTTTTACTAAAGAATGTACGACTGCAAGGCAACAGCTATCCTTTTAGTCGCCTTTTACGACACGCAGAACCTACGGTGGTGGTATTCTTGCACCCCTAGCACAGGGTGGTATTCTCTCGCTACTTGGCCCTATTCAAACATGAAGAATAAAGCTTTCTATCCCTACAATACTTAATTCATTTCCATCTTTATCAGCATTACGCAATATCTATAACTTCTTTCCAACCTTCACTGAAATGGAATTCTTTAGACCCAGTAAACAACTGTCCAACAACATCATGTTTTCCAGAACAAGCGAACGAACCAATCAGACTCCAAATATTCCACTTGCGTTACGCATAGCAGGCGTCGTCCTCGATTGAAGTCATAAAGCGTAATGACGCCGCGTATAAACAGAGCCTCCTCCTCCTACGCTAATGAACTGACGGCGGACTTCTTCCTCCTCCTCCTCCTCCTCCTCCTCCTCCTCCTCCTCCTTCTTCCTCTTCCTCCTCCTCCTCCTCCTCCTCCTCCTCCTCCTCCTCCTCTCAGAGCCTGAGCAATTTAAGCAGAGATTCTATGAAGGACATCGTTGCTCTATGAGTCGTTTCTTTGCTTAATCACCTCAACGTGTGGCCGCTGACTTCATCTGCTTGAGAGTTTGGGGTTGTGAGTGATTCTAAAGAGAGAGAGAGAGAGAGAGGAGAGAGAGAGAGAGAGAGACTGGTTTAGCTTGACTGAATCAGCTATCACCGGACAAGACAAATGCTTTATAACAACAGCCATTTCTCAACTATGCTTAAAATGAACCTGCTGCAAAAATTAATATCATGAACTTAATCAGCTATAAAACGCTTCGGAAACTTCCGTCTGGTTACAGGAGCCTCCTGTCCTTCAAACAATTGAACGAGATGCTTTTCCTATAGGGAATGCTATCTCATTCCATTTCACCAAAAGGACAGAAGAAGTTGTTATGATACATGTAGGCTATATATATATATATATATATATATATATATATATATATATATATATATATATATATATATATATATATATATATATATATATATCTATATATATACATATATATATATGCATATATATCTATATATATATATATATTTATATATATATATATATATATATATATATATATATATATATATGCATATATATATATATATATATATATATATATATATATATATATATATATATATATATATATATACAGGGCCGTTTTCTAGTTCATTAGGCGCCCAGGCAAGAACTCGTTATGGCGCCCCCTTCCCCTCCTCCAAGTTCCACAACAAAACAACATACTTTATTAATAAATCATCTTCACGTATATGTATACACAACAAGGAAAAGTATAGACTCAAAAGTATACAAACTATTTGTTTTGTAAATTTAATAGAATAACAACCATTATACTTTTTTTATTGCAAATCCTACCCAAGATAAATTGAAAAAGGTAATCTTGCCAATCTAAAACCATAGAACTCAATGCATATATGTTGAGGGCTATGCTAAAACTATTATATCAAGTTTTCTTCACTGATTTGTTTCATACCTGACTCTTCTTGACTTTCTTGCAGCAAAATCATCTATAGTGTCATCATACGAAATCTGTTTGGATATTTCTCTATTAATACTAATTATTACCAGCCCATTTAGGCGCATCCTGTGAACATAGTAGACCTTAAATATGTTTTAATGAGCTAAGGTTTAGAGAAGTTTCTCTCTGCAGATGCCACAGTCACAGGTGTAGTGACAGCAATTCTTAATGCCACATGTTTGGATAGATCTCTTTCAGGCCTTTTCTCCTCCAGAAAAACAAGGTCTATGTTGTCATATTTTGTTTTGCGGGATTGTTTTGGAAAAAATGACTGCATCTCTACAATCAGTTCATCATAATTTAAATCAGAATGATCCCCAGATGTGAGTGTATTACACAAATCTTTTGCCTGCTTTTCTAGCTTACTAGATGTCAGGTCAGAGAAGTTTATGAGAACACTGAATTTCTTTGCAACATCACTCATCATTCCAGTTCTCTCTCTCAGAGATTCAATGGCCATATCCACAACTACATTGAAAATGAAAACTCCATTTTTTTCAAGGCATCGGTATAGGTTCATCAGGGGCCTCATAGGAAAACTGCCTTTGTTTTTAGTAGTTCTGAGTCTTTTCTGCTTTAGAGCAGCTTCCACATTCACTCCTCCACATATCTCTTTGGCAGATGTCTGGGCATCAGCAAACCCAGTGTCTCTGTAGCTAACAAGGGAGGTTTCAGCCTTCTTGAGAATGTCAACAGCTACATCCAGTTGCATGCATTGTGATTGCAGAAGTTTATTCACAGTTTGGACTTTTTAAGATATCATACCACACCACCGTACAAATAGAGAACCGGTATGATCCACCTCTTCTGCTAAGGCTTGTGCTTTCAATTTTAATAGCTGGATCTGCAGTGCTTCCTACTTACCTCTAAAAAACAATCTCTCACTGTTGCAGCCTGGAATTTTACAACCTCAGCACTGTTGATTCGACTCTCCCACCGTGTGTCTGCCTGGATTTCAAAGTTGTGTCCACATGTTTTTTTAGGGTCGACCACCTTGCATCTGAGGAGCTCTTTGCTGCATCACACAACCAGATTAACAGTGTGTGCTCCACATGGCACAAATAAAGCCCTGGGGTTTAACTGAACACGTCTAGCCTGGACTCCCTTGTTTTTTCCTCTCGATATTTTGCCCCATTTTCCATATGCCTGTCCTCTGCAAGTCTTCAAAGGGGATATTAAGCTCTTCAAGTTTTTTTAGTATGAGTCTTGAGAGTTCTTCTCCTGCTGTCTGCTCGGCCTCAAGGAACCCGATAAATATTCCTTAATTTGTGCAGTGCCTTCAGCTGTAACTATTCGAATTATCACAGATAATTGCTCCTTGTGACTTAAATCTGGGGTGCAAATCTAAAATAATTGAAAAGTATTTGGATTGTCTAATTTCGGTTACCATGCACTCCACAACCCCTCTTACTGATGCAGTCAATAAACTCATTTTTGAATAATATTACCTATTGGTAGGATGTAGACTGGTACCTCCTTGCACCTTCGCAATATGTTCTTTGAGAACAGGGTCAAATTGAGCCATGAGTTCAACTTCTTTCAGAAAGTTCCCATTATTGGGCTGGTAAAGTGGTATGTGGACCCTCTGAGAGGAGATTTCGTTCTGCCAGACTATGAATTATAGCCACGAACCTGGTAAGTACCTCTCGCCACCATACGTTGTTCATTTGTTTTATAGTGCCAGCTCAACTTTGTCAATTGTTTGTTCCCCTTTCAATACGACTCTCCAAGTTCTTTCCATGTCCCCATATTCTTTGTATGTTCTGGACTGTTCTCATGCATTTTGAGTGAGTCACTGCAGTTTTTCAGTCATTAAAGCCATCCTCTGGCTTAGTTTAAATGTTTTCTGGGAAAAGAGTTTGCAACAAAAACAGTATAAACTATCTTTTTTCTTGGAATATGGCAGCCATGTTCTTTTGATTTTTCTCCCCTCTACTTTGGGCCTCGTTTTTCCTCTTCGTCCTTTTTCTTTTATTGTTTGCTGCACCTGACAGCTTGGACTGCCTCTTCATGATTGATAAAAGCTTAAACAATGCTTGACAGTCTGCGTTGACAACTTAAGAAGACTTAAAAAAAGAAGTAAAGATTGGAGTAAACACGATGCTTAGAACTTAACTAAGGCCCAACTTTTCCGAAACATTAAACAACGTTGCATCAAGTATTAACACTTCCATATTCATTTTATTTTCGCGTTACCACTTGTATTTAGTTTATTTGAATTATTCACGTAAAAAAAATAATACTTCTCTCATTTATTTATTATTAATTTTGGTTGGCAATTTGGCGCCCCCAAGCAAATGGCGCCCCAGGCGACCGCCTGTGTCGCCTGTGCCTAGAAAACGGCCCTGTATATATATATATATATATATATATATATATATATATATATATATATATATATATATATATATATATATATATATATATATATATACTATACATAGACAGAGAGAGAGAGAGAGCTACATATTTTTAAAACCAGGAAATGAGCTAAACAATTTTCCAAAAAATATAGGACCAGATATTTCTATATTCTGTTGTCCGCTGGACGTCCATCTGCGAAATGCCGTCAAAAATTCAGTACGTTGTATCACAGCTTTTTCCCTTTTTAATTCAATGTTACTGAAATTGTTCAATATCCTCGAATTTGCTAGGACATTATTCTTCAACATTCGATTTTATAGAATAGAGCACAAAAATATCAGGAGTCCTTAAAATAAGAAAATGAAAGACATACTTGTGCCAGCATTTGTTTCAGAGTACTTTTTTATGATGGGTGTGTCACGATTATTTCGATGACAGTATGTAGATTAAAACTCAGAAAAAAGACAAAATTAATGCAAAATAGGTCATAGCTTTTTCCCAGCACGAAAAAGAGAATATTTGTAAACGGGACATCTTATAATAAATATAAAACAGAAAACCATTAAATTGAAACCAATGCTTCATCGCAAAATTCGAAAAACAAAACAAATGTTTCAAATGCCTGATACGCCTAGAAAGCAAATTACATAGAAATAGCCAATGTAAATTAATAAACACGAGGCGAAACCAAATCCTACAACGAACCAAAATAGGCAGATAAAACACAAGGATAATTGTATCACATACAGGAAAGGCCTAGGAGGGCGTGAAACGGTAGTAGGAATATCTGAACAGTGATATCGGGTAAGTAGAAAATATCTAAAGCTAATTTATGAAAATCATTTAGGAGTGAGAGGAAATAAACTTTATAAAGATATAATTTACAGTTTCATTTCCATATACTACAACTATTGTAGAATCACATCAACCGCGCATCTGATGTCTAGGCCAGTCCCTTACGACGATCCTGATTGGCTGTTGATAAGCCAATCACAGAGCTGGAAACTTTCAGTCTCTCTAGAGGGTTCACATAAGCAGGATGTATGTTCCACTCTTGAGGGATACGTCTTTCAAAAGTATCCCTCAGGGGAGGTGGAACATACATCCTGCTTATGTGAACTCTTTCGAGAGACTGAGAGTTTCCTTCACTGTGATTGGCTTATCAACAGCCAATCAGTAGCGTCGTAAGGGACGGGCCTAGACATCAAATGCACGATTGATGTGAATCTACTATAGGTCTGTGAGGGTGCATAAAAGAAAACGATAACTGTAGACCTGACTGAGGGGGGGACTGATTTTATGCATTGCCCTCCTTAGAAACAAAATTTTCTATGAAATTTGTAGCAAGCAAGCATGTAGGCAGTTAGTTAGTGGCTACATAGTGGAAAAATTAGTTGTGTGCAATATTAATTTATAATTTTAATATATTATAAGGACAACGTTCTTTCGCTATTTCTATTCCACAGTAACAACATGCTAAATTCTAATGTGCATCATCATTATGTAAAATTCTCTGACCTTTCCGCCGATATATAATTCATGTACGAACAACAATTGTGCCCATAGATATCCATGTATATATGTCTGCAAGAAAACAATTAAATTCGGCTGGCGAGACCTAGTTTCTCGTTGTTTGTGATTAAGCTGGCTTTATGCCAGCACGGGCTCCTGCTCCCAGACTAGTTTTCTCTCTGTTCGGGTCGGATACTACATATCCGTTCGCAGCCTCCTTTATGACCTGTGTTTACCTGTAAGAAATTACCAGTATCCAGTCACCTGCCTCTCTCCCTCGCCCTCACAATTCATTGTTTTACATTATGCTTAATCAGACGAGTAGTGAAATTCCAGGAATATAAATAAATATGATGAAATAGTATTTAAATAAAACTATATATTACTTGAAATTATGCACATTAATTTTTTCATTTCTTTCTTTGGTGGGGGGTGGGGGGGAGCAAGGCAGCCTAATCAGGCAGGTGAAATTCACTTACATTTTCATGATTTACAGTACGAAAATAGGTCTATAATAATCGAATTAAAAAATGAACTTATTTTAGATGTGAATTATCCTCGCAGCAGAACCAGTTCCTTGAGATATTACTCATTCTCGAACGTAGTCAATGAAAGTCCCCCAGGTATGTACTCAAACCACCAGGGGTCTCTGCTGTCTGCGTCTCTGTCTGCCGTCACCGCGCGACATGTCAACTGACCTCTCGTCATTCCGATTTCTGGGTAGAGTGCTGCTAATGCTGAAGTGTTTTTTGATTGGTTAGTGTTGACTTTTATATTATTTTTTCTTTATTATGAACGTTTTAGATAAGCTACTCATATTTTCTGGTAGAACTAGTGGTTAATTGCTAGGAATGGAGTAATATTTTTTTTTAGACATGAAGGCAGCTTGTATGTAAACAATTTTGGGAGACCCCAGGTTAAAAAAACAGGGTTATTTTAGGGGGATTAAAAACCAAAATCATGTGAATTGCACAAAAATAAATAAGTAGTGAAAAATGTGTAAACAATTGTTAAGCAATTAGGGATAGTACATAAGAGAACTATGTTCTCTGAATGGAGAAACCTATTTCCAAGGCCTCCTTTCAGCTCAAGTAACCAGTTCATGGCTTTTTATCAATATAATCAGTAGCTCTCAATGTATTATGAAAAACATACCTCATTTGGCTAATTAACTAGTTACAAGGATTCCTCATATCCGTGCCCCCTCTAACAAACCCTAACCCTAGGGTTCCTACTTGTACCTACCTGACCAACTAATCATTTAAGCCCGTTGTCGCATAGGTTTTCTTGAATATCTTCATAGATATCAGCTGTATCTTCTGAAGAACCAGAGTTTATTGATTAAGGAAATTCACTCAAACTTTTTCAATTTCCTCAACATTCGTTGTGATATCCGAACACCTGTCCTTGGCTTAGCTAAAGAGTTAGAACAGAAGTCCTCCCCTTTGTTTCCAACTCTGTCTCAAACTTATAAATGAAGGAAGGTACAGCTGATTTCTAAAAGATATTCAAGAAAACAACAGTCTTGAAATGGTTAGTAGAAGGCAATAAATCATAAAAACAACATATCAGAAATTCCACCCAACCTGACCTTTTACACCAGGCCTTGATTAACAAGGAGGCACCCTTAGTCTCCTCCTTAGCATTGCACAGAGCTCATAGTACTTTGCCAGAAGATGAGAGGTATCATGCAGATAGAAGACGCATTTGTTCCTTTGCTCCTGTCCCTTTAATTAGCTCAAGTTTCCCAAAGTGTGTGTGTGTGTGGGGGGGGGGGGTAGTGGGTTACTTCTTAGTGAATAAAGTAATTTTACAATTTTATTCTTAAAAAGATTACCACTTCACTAGCACCTCTTACAAAACAGCTGCTGCTAAAATGGATATAGTAACGCCTCCTTAACATTATTTTTTTTTATTTGCTGCCATTTTAGATAGCATTCATTTTCAGAAAAGTTAAATTGAAGATTGTGTGACATATAGGTTAGTTTAGATTAGGAACTGCAGTGTATATATGTGAAATTGCTGTTAGCTGTAAAGAGTATATAGGAAATATTCAAGGGCAGGCTTTAATAAGAGGTCTTGTTACAAAGCCCTAAGTAGTACCTATCTGTTATTTCAGGTGCAACTGTATTAGAAAAAATTAGAATGTTCATAACAAAATTACAAAAATGATTGCAATTCAGTTGTGTACTATATAGTACATCCACTACAGTATAAGAGAATAATGCCCTCATCAAATCTCGTGTATCTAAGAAATAATGAGACATTTTCAAAACAGCTGTGAACTAAAAGTGTACCCCCTTGTTTGATTATTCGGTATATACATTTAACTTTTTATTTACCTGGCCCAGGTATTCCCTTTGAAAAAAAAAAACTCCAAATTCAATGACACTTCAATTCCCCATCAATACCTTCTACAGTCATTTTTTTTACCCAAAATTTAGGGAAACAATGTTTGCATTATAGTACTTTGGCCATAGCAGAGCAGATTAATATCTAAATCAAATACCATAAGCTATATATTTCTCCCAGCTGATTCCGTTTTGATCTGAGCCAGTTTCAGTATTGTTGTTGGTGTCTTTCACACATTTTTTGTTGATCGCCACCAAAAAACCTTGCTTTCCCCTCTTCATGTTCCAAATTTGTTAAAGGTATGGGTAGGGGGTGGACGAAAATTGGTGATATGTTCCAAACAGTGATGGTCAAAAGCACAATCCATAAGATGAGCAGTTTGGGGAAACATATACTCAGATGTTTTTGGTTTGAAATTATCTTTTATGTCGGATAAATAGATTTCTTAAGATATTAAATATCAATGGTGATGAATGATAGCAATTGCAGTTTTTATATCCCAAGAAATATATTAAAAAAAGTTGATGGTCATCAAGATATTTTACTCGTTAATTACTATGCTCAGCATTTGTCTTTGTCCTGTGTTTTAAATCTTAAACACGGTAGGATTGTTATTTCTACACCATGTCATGATGTCTTGTTACAAATTTTATGTTACTCCTTATGTAATGAAGACACTGATGTCTCAAATTTCAAAGTTTGTACATATTTTCAGATATCTATTTTTCACTAGTGAAGTTTTGCACCAAAATTAGCTTTCATAGGGGTTTGATAAAAGTGGAATTTCATCTTCCAATTTCTCAGAGATCTTTATAAATCTTTGCCTTCAGATGTTCTTTGTACATGCCAACTTTGTACATGCCAAATTTCCATAACCTTCACTGGATGTGACAAACCTCGGTCAAGTGGAGGTCTTATTGTTCAGAAAGAATGAAAAATTACTTAGAAACTTATGAGCTATCTGTGTAATGAGAAACCAAGTTCTAGAGGTAAGATACTATGCTCTGATTCAGTTCAAGTTAAAAGGTATCCATTTGAGTTGGCATTTTCTCTCCTGTAATATGAAGCATTCATTGTTCAGACTCTTCATGCTGTAGTTTGTGTTTTTTACTATCTTTGATTAGGGCAAAGCTCCCATTTTCATATCCCCTACCAATACCTTTAACAGCTGTGGGAAAGCAGGGATTTTTGGTGGGGAAAACAAAACTAGGTCCTTGTCTCAATGGTAATGATAAACTATATTCAAAACAAACAGCAAATAGTTGGATGATTAAATGCTATATGTTCCTGAGAAAATCCTAATTAAAAGGAATACCTCTTAACCTAACCTAGTCTCTCCTAAGTTGTAACATCTTACCTAACTGGGAGCTTGGCCCTTCTCCTAACCTACCTAAAAGTGATAACTGCTTTCTTTAGTTTCTGAGACTGAAGGTTGTACTTAATCAGTCCTAGGGGTTTGGGGTTTGTAAAGTTCAAATTGTATAGTGCCTCAGGATACGAAATTAATCCGTTTCGAAGCGGCCTTCGTAACCTGATTTTCTTTGTACCTTGAACTACGTTTTACATGTAAATTGTCTAATTCGTTCCAAGCCCTACAAAAGCACCACAGTAAATTTTATAATAAAGCTAAATTGACCAATAAACAATGAAATACAATAATTTGGACCATTCAATACCTAACATAACCTTTATTGTAGTACGTATCTGTAAATAAAGTGTATTAGTGTACATGGTACAAGAAATACTTTACGTACATGTACGTACATATGTAATAAAATGTGGAACCTTACCTTTCGAGTGAGGCGATCTCCGAAAGTGGCGACAGAGGAGGAGGACAAATGGCAGAAAACATGAACACTTAACTTTACAAAACACATTAAAAAATGGCAGAAAACATTAACACTAAACTTTACGAAACACATTAACAGATGGCAGAAAACATTAACACTTCTTGATTATCTCCATCTTCGTTCTCCATAAAAATCATCTTCTTTCCGTGAACTTCAGCAACACGATAAAGTAACTTACAGTACAACGCAAAGTGAAATCACTACACAAATCTACGTTAACAAACTAAATATACGTGAACGAACGAATTCCAGTGTTTACGATAAAGCTGCCGCAAAAAATGGTCAAGGAACGCCTTTACATAGAGGCATAATGCTGACCAATAGGAGAGCAGGATCTTACGGCAGTGACTGGCATCAGAAACCAATGGGAGAGCGGGAAGATGGTGGCGAGTCTACTCAGTTGGCGGCGCGCGAGTTTTAAAGTTGTTCTCGGTGGTCCAGGCGAATCTCGGACTTTACCCTTTTGCAACCTGAATTGTTTTCGTATACAGAAGCAAAAAAATCTTCGTCTTTGCTTTCGTAACTTGGATTTTTCGTAAGTAGGGACTTTCATATGTCGAGGTTCCACTGTATGCGTGTTGTTCATTCTCTACTAACCAACAGTCTTTAGCCTTAACACTTGACACTGAATAATAAATGCCCGGCTTTGATAAATGTCTTAAGCAAGGGTAAAGCAGTAGCAGTAGTATTGCATTGGGCTATCAGGGCCACTGAAAACATTCTGACACCTGCTGTCTGCCACCAGAAACTCATACCCAACAAGAGACTTGGATTTGCCTGCTTCCCTAATGTGCCCAGTCCACTGATGGCCTGTAAGTTCTCGAAACAGTTTCATGTTATTCCAGAATAATAAGACCTCCACTTGGTCAAAGTTTGCATGATTCAGTGAAGGTTCTGGGTTGTATTCGTGTATAAGGAACTGAGGGAAAAGATTCTTGGAGGCTCTTGAAAAAATTTTAAGACTCCCTTCATTCTTATCAGACCTTCATCCACAAATGTAGTACTCATTGCAAGACTCTGCAAGTGAAAACTGAAGTTGTCTGACCATATGTAATGACACTGAAATTTAAAACTGTGCTTTCACTCGGTAAGATTGATAGAGAATTGTGAACATAGGTTATGGCATGAATGCACCAGAAATGCACAAAGTGAACAATGTATAGTCAAGAGTGAACATTAATAAAATATTTTACTTTTCTTACATGAAATACTATATTTCTTATTGATCATTGACTTTTTATATATATTCCATTTTGGTAAAGTGCTGCAATTATCATTTCTCCATTATTACTGTTTATTATCATTAAAGACATTTATTCAGCATCTACCAATCCAGTATTTACAGTGATTGTTTGTATTTACATAGTACTTATAAATTAATTGGAATCAATAAGAGGGCACTAGGCATTAATACTCAAAGGTTGCTTGATTTGTACTTGTCCAGTCTCAAAGATATACTGTAGTTCCTTTCCTTTATGGTTAGGTGAAACTGCTTGTGAGCAGACTACTGTACAGTATATATCCAAGGGTCAAAAGGAATCAATAATGACCAGGTCATGTAGCTCATATATGTAAGAACGAGAGCTTGAAGGATGTCAGACTGATAGGAAAACTGTTGCATGAGCAATTGTAGTACATACGCTCCTCGTATCATAGTGAAAGGTCATGTGAGAACTGTGGCCACTAGAGCAAGGTTTATGACTGACAGTGGTTTATGGTGTTATAAGAACAGCTGCCTTTCAGAAATTCTGAGTATTTTGTATTTATGGATGTTGCAAAGTACATTACGTATACAGTAGTACCTCAGGATACGAAATTAATCTGTTCCGAGGCGGCCTTCATAACCTGATTTTTTCGTATCTTGAACCACATTTTACATGTAAATTGCCTAATTCGTTCCAGGCCCTACAAAAACCACAGTAAATTATTTCCAGGCTTACACCACATGTTCTAGGGTTATGACGCCGATCCGACGGAAGAAATATGACTCCAAAAAGGCAAAATACTGTACATACTTGAGTAATATTCAACTACATGTAATGTTCAACCCCATTTTTACTGCATATATTAGGACTTTAGCATATGTCCCTTAGCAATAAGCCTAGCCTATGTTAGCAGTTGCTACTGTAGCCTACTATGAGATTCAGGGCCTCTGTAACACGGATTTTTGGACTTTGCTCCTTATCAAAGCATCGGATGTAGCTGAAAGTTGACATATGTATATTGTACAACCACACACAAATTTTTTCACCATTATCAATAACCTAAACCCGATATTTTTTATTTTTATAGAGTAAAAAAGCTCTAGCCGATGCCATGGCCAATGATAACGAGCCAAGAGTCGAAAAACATTCATTACGTAAGCAAGGTAAACACACTGTTTTTCGAAATGTTGCCCCGCCCATCCACCAGACAGAAACTTATTCACCTTGTTTCATCGGCTCTGAAACCCAGAGCAGTCAAGAATGACTAACAGGATTTGGAATTGTCCCCGTGGTTGCAAAACTGCATTTGTCTTACGACTTACAACTTTATACAATCAAGAAAAAGCCCGTGACCATACTTACTGTAGCCTGAATAGGTAATTATTCATTTCTAATTTAAATCCGATGTTTATGGTCTGATTTGTATTTAGCGTAACGTGATTATAATACTTGTAATGTCGTTCATGATTTTGAACATTTCCATTAACTATTCACTATGCCACCAAGAGAGTAGGGAAAGAGAGAGATTGTATGTAAACAGTCTTTATATAGCTATTTTTGTTAAAATAAGATGTTTATCCAAAGTAAATACAAGCTTATATGTGCTAAAATCTCCAGCAGACCAACGGATCATCCGATATAATTTTTTTTTCTTCTTTAGGCCGTATGACCGTGTTGGATATAAAGACTTTATGAATGGCGGAACGATACATAGAAGTGGGTGGGGTATCTGTGCTAGCGTAGTAATACTACTGTAGCAGTAGTGCCGCCACAACAGTAGCAGTAAACGTTTAGGCCAACTGCTGGGATTCTTGAGGATCATTTAGCACTTCTTACAACTACTCGAAAAATGAGTTTTTATAGCCAGAAGTTAAATTTTCTAATCCAGCAATGCCCATGATAGCCTTCAGTGTTATTCTGAATTATAACGAAGCCAAAATGGGTGGAGCCTCATGTAGTCATCATTCTGACGATAATTATTGGTGAAGGTTTAAAGCCAAAATACGGTACCGGCTATTTTTTTTTTCAGTAAATAGGTAGATAGCCAATAAATAAAAATTGCTT
>NC_087204.1:32280646-32283890 GCF_015104395.2 Macrobrachium nipponense | reverse complement strand
CAAAAGATTACGTAGAAGCAATTACGTTAGCAACAAAGGGTGTGTTATCTCTCACCTCATGCCTATTAAAGATCTGACGTTAACTTTGGAAAACGGACGGGAGAAGCTAGGTTATATTCCTTTATTAGATGCCCATAAAGTAGAATTCTATTATAGCCTAATATCAGTCAGCGTTGAAAATTATAGGAATTATGATCACAATTCCTTTTGATTCTTCCGATGCTTGGCAATCATACAAAATAGCACCGTTTCCTACTTTATGACGAAGAACTCAAATCCAGTAATATCCATAATTTAAACGGGGCATGTACTGATTTCTTCTGATAAGAAATCATTTACAGTCATTAAAGACTTAGATAAACTCACTCACTGTTCAGAAGCCATGAATAATAAAATTTGTACAGCTGACTCTTTTGAATTCTATCCTATATCAACGGATTCATGTGAGTTAGACATAGTGCTAAACGGCTCTCTCTCTCTACAAGCGAAGGTTGTCTGGGGAAACTTTATCCCTTTTTACGGTAATAAATTCAATTACAGGATGAATAATGGTTCCTGGATCGTTATGATAAGGCCGGATTCGACGTCGTGTGTCCGGACACATCCACCGCCCATGCCCCTATCTTCGTAGCAGCCGATGGTTGTACGGGGACATCTACAAACTATACCGTCAGAGGGGTCAACACGATAATACGTGAGAAGGCGTATTTCGCGAACTACACGTGGGCTACCACAATCATCCCTCACTACCTCTCCCATACAACGCGCGAGTAGCTCATCGTCTGACGCAAACTGGCTGAGATGACCCACGCGTCATCGGACTTATGCAGGTGGAGAAAATCTTCGCTACTACATTCTGCTAGCCGTGTTCAGCGTGACGGCCATATTGGTTATCGCCCGTCAACATCTTTGCTTGGCGTAGGCTAAGGCGTAAACAGAAGGATCTCCAAGGGAACGTACTGGCCCGTCTTAGATGACGTACCCGTTAAACTCAAGTCGTTGCGTTTAGGGCCGCCTGAACTTGGCCACTTCAGTTTCGTGCCTAGGGAATTGTCTGGAATTGTGTTGTGTGTGAAAAGCGGTCCGTATGCTGGCAAAAATGTAGGACAAGAATGACTCACGCCTTTGCATTTGAACAGTTAAAGTATCTCCAGGGCGCCTAATAAAGCATTATAGCCCAATATTATACATTAATATATTCCTAGAGGTATTTTTGTTTTTCGGGCACCTAATAAAATATCAGCCCTATATATTGAATTTCTGCAGAATTACATTGTTATACCATTGTACAATTATATTTATCTATTATAAAAAGTGTCAAGTACTCTTTAACAATTATCCATGATCATGCTATAATCATATTTAGTAACCATTATTCTTAATCAGGTTACCAGTTATCATATTAATCATGTATAACATGTTTTGATTTTACCTTTTTATTATTTTTGGGTACATAATCATTATTATTACCAAACATGGATCTATATTTTCCATGCATTTATCTTTGTTTATGAATATGTCAACAAGGGTATGTAACAGAACCTTTTTATGCATTTAATCACTTAGTATGTTACGAGCACGCTCCTATGGACAATGTTTAAAGTAATTTTTTTTGTTATTCAAGGCTGAATAGGTAGCAGTCCGAGCCTAATGTAATAATTACATTATTATATAAATTTACAAGATCTGTAAATAATAAACCAATGACCTGGGGTCATGGCAATTAGGAGGGTTCTACGTGACCAAAGCAGACCTAGATTACGCTTATGCGCTGTCTGCAGTAGCCTGATCTAGCTCAAAGCTTTGTCAACATTTTTATGTTATGATAACTTTGCACAACAACTTCCATGGGAAGCGGTTGACCTGTTAACCTACGCCGGAAACTTGTAACTTCCGAGCCGGCAGAACTACGTAGTGTTTTATATGAATTGCTGAGATAGCTAATGTTCCGCTATCGACGCGATGCTTTAGAATGGCAGTTCCACGCCAACGATCAAACATATCGGTCGTCCGACCGAGCTGCATCTCCTAGTATGGAGTTACAGAATAAAGTTGTTATCTTGTCAACTTGCCTGTTGAATCATCTCCTCTAGTCAAGGAAGAACCTCTCTACTAAGATATCCAAGGAGATGAGAGGAACCAAAAATTACTTACGAATGACAGTCGTAAGGAAAGAACAAAAAAAGTCTATCGCCAAGCGATAAGACATTAGATAAGGAATATCCGTGGAAAGCGTTCGATGACTCCTCACTCCAAATGTCAATCACTTTCACTCTAAGTGATTTTTTTATGAGTGATTTATCATTTAGCGAGTTTTATCTAAGTCAAGTCCTAATTGCTAAATAAATGACGACAACTTCTCAAAGACAGTGTTTTAATGAAATATTATTACCAACTATATGAATTACACGAAGATGATACTTAAAACGTCAAGTTTTCCAAGAATTATATTCGCCTCAAATTTCGAGTAGTGGAGCCGAAGTCAAGAGACGACAATCATGTCAAAACCTTTCTTAGATCTAAGTCTTCAGAAAGAATCAGGAAAGAATAAAAAAAGCTGTTCTTATCTCTTGTCTGACGAACATAGCGTAAAAGGGAAGATGTTCTGCTCTTCAGCAATCTCCGTAAAACCTTCCCTTTTTTTTTGTGGAATAATTTCCCGAGGGAGGAATGATGTAGATGAGAAATGAAAGAGAGGAAGTAGCCAATAACGAGGATGAGCCGAAAAAAGGATTATAAAAATTTTGTTTGTTTCGCCTCATATTGAAAGAACACTTTCAGGTAGTTTCAGGTAGAGTGAGTGATTGAGGCTGCTTCAAGGCTGAAGGAAAAGATGTGGGTTTATTGTGGAAACTCTTTGGTCTTGCTAGGACACACACTATTATATATATACATATATATATATATATATATATATATATATATATACATGAGTAACGTGTCTGACATACCAATTTTATAAAATAAAATGGATTACAAGGAAATAGTATTTGAAAATACAGACCAAATCCACAGACCAATGAATCTTCAAAAGCGACACTTGTTAACATCAAAGAAAGGGGGAAATTAAATCTTCACGCTTAAAAATACCAAGCTCTCTCTCTCTCTCTCTCTCACTCCATCTCCCCACCCCCCTCCCAAACGTACACAAACTCCACACGCACAAATACAACAAATTCAAAACATGAAAAGAGCAATGAAAATCTCACAGAGAGCAAAGAAAAATTCTCCTGTTCATTTTTCA
>NC_087204.1:32255646-32278146 GCF_015104395.2 Macrobrachium nipponense | reverse complement strand
AGCATTTTGATGAAGCTAATGAAATGGTCCAACATCACGTGAAAATACTGTACTTTTTTCAACGGAAAATACTCTGTATATTGTTTTTGCATATTCATGGTGTTGACTGAAGTTGTTTTAATGCCGATATTTTTGTTTTAATGAAGTGAAATGTGAAAAGGAACGTAATTACATTGTGCCCATATTTCTATTGGTAGAATTTTACTTTATGGTATTTTAGTTCGCGATAAAAACAGTTATTCAAGTTGGTTTCCATACGTACATACACACAGATATGTATATAATTAAACATATATACACACATATAGTTTATATATTAAGAAGAATTTTGAGTAAAAATTCCATCTCGCCTTTTAATAAACGAACTGATTTTATGAGTTTTAATTAAATCTTTATGAGAGAGAAAAATGTACCCAACCCAAATGGAATTCTGAATGAAAAAGTAGAATTATCAAAGGGATATTTATACAGTACTTCTCGTTCTCCAAGAATGGCTATTCTGGTTTATTTGACTATTTGCTATTTTTGTAAATACTAGCAAACATATGTATATAGAAATTATGTATGAAAATTCGTAAAGTAACTAAGTCTACGAGCGTAACCAGCCTCGTTTCACGGGCAGAACCAGCTCCATTTCACCCCCACCCCCTTCGGAGAGGGGAGGGGGAGGTAGGATGAAACCCCACTATAAACCATCTTATGGGTCCACACTATAACCCTGCCAAGTTTCATGCCCATCGGACCAGCGGTTTGGCCGTGATTGAATGACAGACGGACGGACAGACATTACGTCCATTATAGTAAAATATGTAATTTGATGTACTCTCTGCGTTCTCTAAGAGAAAACCTTTAATTTTCCTATTCGCTTTTCCAAGTAAATTACTGATTTTCCTTCATATCCATTTCTACCTCTTTTGCTTAATTGACAGGATTTTCCTCTCGCTTTCCTCTCTCCCGGCTTTCTCGTTCGATAGCACTTGATCGAGAAGAAAAACCTGTTTCCTGGATATTCTACCTCGCGGAATCTGTTCGTTCATTTCTGGACGGTTCTCGTTAGACGCGTTGCTGAAAATTCTCTCTCTCTCTCTCTCTCCATTTAGGAGCGTGAAAGCGGGGCCATTCCAGGCGGTTAGCTCCTCTACTTCGAAACAGGATTCATTCGAGAACCACTATTGAAATATTGAAGGTGAAAGTCCCTTCGTGGTGGAAGGTCAATTTGTAAGCGTGAAAATGATATTTCTGAGGTTTCTGTTACAGCAGTTGACTTTTCCACTACAAGAGGATATAATATATATATATATATACTATATATATATATATATATATTATATATATTATATATATACAATACTATATATATATATATATATATATATATATATATATATATTTATATATATATATAGCCTCTTGGTAGTGGAAAAGTCAACTGCTGTAACAGAAACATGAGAAATATATATATATAATATATATATATAATATATATATATATATATATATATATATATATATATATTTATATATTATCATATATATGTATATATATATATATATATATTATTTTTTTTAAATTTTTTTTTTAAATATACATACAGATAGAAGAGATTATCTCCCTCTCACTCTCTCCCCCCACGCGCTCTCTCTCTCCCAATAGTTCGCAATAAATACACTACAAAAAAACAGCCTCCCTCCACATTCTTCAGCAGCATCGTGGAATAATCCCCAGAGAGCATTTTGATGAAGCTAATGAAATGGTCCAACATTACGTGAAAATAACATACCAATATATATATATGTATATATGTATATATATATATATATATATATATATATATATATATACATATATATCATATATATATATATATATATATATATATATATATATATATATATATATATATATATATACTTACTTGCTTAATCCTCTGGCACCCATGGGATGCATAGGGCCTCAATGAATTCGCGCCATATGTCTCTTTCCTGTGCCATCTCTCTGAGCTCAACCCAATTCTCAAATCCAACTTCCCTCAGCCACGTTTCTCTTGGTCTACCACGTCCTCTCCTGCCCAGCGGCTTCCATTCAGCTACATCCTGGACTAACTCATCTTCTCTTCTTAGATATGCCCATCCCACCTCCATCTTGGTAATCTAACTATATCGTTCACACTGGGCACCCCTGCCACCTCGCGAATCGCCGCATTTGTTATATGCTGCTGCCATTTGATTCCCAAAATCCCTCTCGGTGCTTTATTCTCAAAGGCGAAGAAATTTTGCATCAGTTGTCACAGTGCTGTACCACGACTGGTGTCCATAAGTTAATATCGATCTTACAAGAACAGGGAGGGCAGAACAAGCAATGGACATGCTAAAAACAGTTTGGAGGTCAAATCAAATATCAGTTCACACACACACACACTCTCACACACACACACACACACACACACATATATATATATATATATATATATATATATATATATATATATATATATATATATGTGTGTGTGTGTGTGTGTGTGTGTGTGTCATGTGTGCGTGTGTGTGATGTATATATATTAGTTAGAGGTTTTAAAACAAGATTCAAATAAAATTTCAAATTGAATTTTCTTACTTTTATAATTATTTTTGATGACCTAAACCGTCAGGTTTTTATCAGCTTATAAAAATATCTGGAATTCTGAGTGCTCAGATTAGTTACAGAGTACTAACTACTTTCCTTCATCACCGAATATCTTACTGTATTCCATCCTCGGTTTTCGTATTTTCATATCAAAGGAAAGAATATTATTATACAGGAAAACCACAATTCTTTAAGGATGTCTGCGTTTACAACAATCGCCAAAAAAATGAATTAATATAAAATTCGACAAAAATCAGGAAAAGAAATTAAATCAGAGAACTGATTTTATTTTTGTCAATAAATTACATCTGATCCTGATAGGTAACTTTTTTGTTTTATAAAAAAAATGGAAACTTGAAGAGAAAGGATTTTGTTTTCGTTGAAAAATTCCATTGAATCCTAATAACAAATATTTTGTTGAAAATCCCATCAAATCCTGTAGGGAACAGTTTTTTTGTCAGAAAATTACACAGAATCCTGATAGAAAATGGTTTTTGTCAAAAAATTTAATCGAATTCTGAAGAGAAGGTTTTGCAAATTCAGCAAAGAAAACACTGCCAATAACCGAAGCGCCCAAATCAGCGAACCTGGCACTTTCGATATTTTTGAAAATGTATTTTTAGCTGTGTCAACTCTCTTTACTCTTCCATTTCATGGGATGAGATTGGCATTTTATATTTCCCTCTAACAAAAATCATACGGCCGCGCTGTATATACACAAACACATGCGTACATACATACATACATAAATACATATAAGTCTTTGAGAAGTTACGAGAACATTGTGGCTATTACATACATACATAAATACATACATACATAAATACATACAAGTCTTTGAGAAGTTACGAGAACATTGTGGCTATTACAATTACACATACGTATGTATGTATGTATGTATGTATGTATGTATGTATGTATGTATGTATGTATGTATGTATGTATGTATGTATGTATGTATGTGTTCTATCATTTACGTAGAAATACATAAAATGAATCCTTTGATTTACGAATTAAAAATTAAGCTGGATTCCTTAGACATCCGCAAAACTTCTTAACTTGTACTCTTTGAATTACAAGGTAAAATTGAGATTAAAGTCTCTGAAGTATGTAGATACACTGCCTAATTCTACCTTTCATTAGGACAAGGAATAAATCCTCTGATATACTTAAAAACGTTTGGATTAAATCGTCTGATTAACGCAGAAACACTTCGTTTAAATTCTCATGAAACAGTGATCTGATATTCTTCGAATTAAGTAGAAAATCAGGTCTAAGATAATTTGATTATGTAGTAACATGGGTTGAACCATCTCGTTTGAACGAAAAGGCTAGTCTTGGATCACCTGACTCAAGGGCAACCAGTAGGCTTCATTTCTCAGAACCATATGAAAACGCTAGGCTCAAAAATTGTGCTAAAAAAAAAAAAAAAAAAAAAAAAAAAAAAAAAAAAAAAAAAAAAAATCGGCTCCAATCTTCGATTTAGATACAAAATCAAGAAGTGATTCAAGTGATTTAAATCCTATGGTATCCGTACGAACACCTGGCTTATAACAATATTCTGATTGACGTGGAAAGTTGACACCAAAATAAAAACCATCTTGAATAAAACTCCCAATATTTTATAGTGCAACGAGCGCCACCGAATGACCCAAAGTCCCTCATTTTGCTCCCCAGTCAATCCTCAATCTCCTCCAGTCCAAGAAATCCCGCCTGTCTCTCATTCCGAGCGACGGGATAATCCGGAACGGAGATTTGAAACCCACAACTTAACGGACGAGGGATTTTACCGAGGATGGAAAACCGTGGGAGCTCGAGTATCGTATGTGAAGGTCGTGATTGAAATCATTGCAATTGCGATAAAGATACGTAAGAAGGAATGTGAAATTGGAGAGATAATAAAGACAATTGTCTTAATATTATCTGAAAAGCTCTGCTGAAGAAGCCTTGTGGCATTATGTCTCAATGATTTTAATGAGAAAGAAAAGAGAAGAGGAGATGGATGATATATATATAATAAATCAATATTATATATATATATAGATTATAATATTAATATATATATATAGTATAGGATGAGAGAGAGGAAGAGAGAGAGCGAGAAGGAGGGGAGAGGGGAGAGGAGAGAGAGAGAGAGAGAGAGAGAGAAGAAAATGCAATAAATTTAAAGCTTGAGATAAAGGAGAGAATGATTATTCTTTGTTTGGCGGATATGGAGAGAGAGAAGAGAGAGAGAGAGAGAGAGAGAGAGAGAGAGAGAGAGAGAATATATCTAAATTTTGACATTTTGAGGATAAAACGGAGAGAATTTGAAAATTTTAGTAAACAAGTAAATCTAGAAAGAGAGAAATAAAATGTAAACACTTGAAAGAGTAAACTTACGAACACACTCACATATAAGAGAAAAACGGAAGGCACACACACACAGAAAGTGGAATATTTATTCCAGAGCAAATTCCAATCGACTGCCGAATTCCTAAACAGGCGCAATAAATATCTCACCTAATTGCCTTACCGAAGGCAAAACCGAGTGCATAAACATTTGTTGATTCGATTGTTGTTCTCTGGCAGAATGGTCCTTTTCTCTCTCTCTCTCTCTCTCTCTCTCTCTCTCTCTCTCTCTCTCTCTCTCTCTCTCTCTGTACCTATCGTATTGTAGTCTCTGATGTCACGACGATGCTAAGTTGGGTTCATTCTTACAAGCCGACTCTATTCTGCATATTTGTTTGTGTATTTGCACCGTCCAACTGAAGTATAGGACTCCTTGGCTCCAAATTCCTCAGAGCTTACTGATTTCGCATCTTGAACTTTCATTACGCTAATGTCTAGACACCGAAACAACTGAATTCCCTAAAAAGATTAAACTAAATAGTTGATTTTTAACAGTAGTTGATTTTTTCCAACGCTAAAACTGATTCAGTTCTTCAGTTTGCTAATGCAAAGAAATCAGCGAACTGTTTTTTTTTTCATGTAAAAAGAAAAGAAAGGACTGGAAAGTGGAGAACTTCTGAAACACTAAGAATGTTGCCTCCTAATGTTCTCCAATATTTGGAAAACATTATCTCCATTCAGCAGCGTGAGTATTTAGTCAGGAAAAATTTTTTACTTTTTTGGGGCATTTCTCCTTGAACATTATTCCTGAAAAAATAAACAATTATTCTTAAGAAGTAATCAGCAAAGAAACCTATTGCTTCAGGAAAGAAAAACTAAAAAGGAAGTAAATATAACCTTAGAAGAACCTGACTGATTTTCGCAGAAAATAATGATTGAATAATTAAAGAAATAAGAGAAGCTTATGTCCTCATTAAAAAAGGAGGCCTTCTGAGTGTAAAAAAAAACTAAAACATTCAGCATGCATATATGAACATGCACATGTAAAAAAGCATCGTATGTACGTAATAATTTACCCTTCTGTGCATTTAAAAGACAAGGTCATTCAGTATATTAACAACAGTTATCTTAACAAATCAGTCAACTCTCGATCAGTCGGTAAAATTATATTAATTTATCTGAAAAACCTGAAAAATCTATTTTCCATCTATCCAATTTAGTATCACAGAATCTAGTTCGCAATAGTGACACCTTTAGTACATTCGCCCTTAATCCCCATTCATCAGGTAAATTTAGATCTCCTGCAAAAGGATTACATCTGCACAAAGGAAGCTTAATCCAAGGAGATTTAATTACAAAGGGCGCTGCTGCTCTAATGCGGGTCATATACTGGATGTATTTGGGAAATATTCAGGCAAAATCGCCATTGGATTCGTTTCCCCGAAAACATGACATTAAGCTTTGTGATTATCAGCGTCAGAAGCGATGCACTGGGGTCAGTGCCTTCGGTTCCCGGGGGAAAATAATTGGTTTTTCTGCCTCGGGGAATAATCGACGCCACATTATTATCACTGCAAGGATTGGGTGTGTGGGTCTCTCTCTCTCTCTCTCTCTCTCTCTCTCTCTCTCTCGGTCTGCTGTGAGAAAAGTAAAACACACATACACTTTCTCCCTCTTAATCTGGTACGGGAGTGCTACCTAAAAAGACCCTCTCTCTCTCTCTCTCTCGCATAGACAGATATGAGAAATGAAAAAAAACACAGGCCCTACACCTCCTCCCCATAAACTGGTAAACAAATGTTAACAATGTAAGATAATCACTCTCTCTCTCTACCTCTCTCTCTCTCTCTCTATCTCTCTCTCATGCACACACGCTAACACTTAAGATTAATAAAATCAACGAAATTCAACTGAATTTAAAAATCATTTGCGATGTTCGTAGATTCTACATTGGGCAGAATTCAGCCGACGCATAAAAAGGCTCAACTTTTCAGCCTGAAGGAATTGATTCAGCTTTTGTTGTTTTGGGCGAAAATGAATGAAATAAGTCCGATATTGCAGATTGAATCTTCTTCATGATGGCCGGCGGATCAGTATGACTAATTTTGTTTCTGTTAACATTACTCCTACTATATCTGCTAAGTGAAAGAGTAAAATATGTGATAAACGTTAATAACATCATAAATGTTAAATAATGTTAATATGTCTATGACTAGCTTCATGATGTCTATTCGTTGTAAAAAATTCGTCAGAACTATTATCCGGGCTTCAAAGAAAAAGATAAAAAAACAGCGTTTTTCATCTTAACTTCCCTGAGATTAAAAATTAATATTTAAGCACCGTGTCCTCTAAACTATTCGAGAATAAACCAAAATAAGACCCGTCTAAATGAGAAAGTAAAAGACAACTTTTAAAATGCAATGCTGTCACTTCATGCTGTGAATCCCATATGAAAAAAGAAGTAAGAAAAAAAATAAATACCGACAATATTCCTCACTAAAAGACGCTTTCGGTAAACGTTTCCTATTTCCTCCGCACCTCTGAAACCCTGAAACCAGCATAAACGCACCCTTCTCCATCTGGGAGTTTTATGAGGTCATCAGCCCCCCGAACGATGTAATCCCAGCCGGTATGACCCGCAAGTCCTACGGTGATGCGCACAATATCCTATCTGATATCCCCAGCAATCCCCAACGTCTACTCTTTTTCCCTTCCTGTCGACAGTGTTCCCCCCATTCAAGATTGCCGTTCTCAGACTGTGACAGGCGGCTGCCGATTAAGTGTTTTTTTTTTGTGGTCCATAAAGACGAGGTTTTTCAAAGGCTGAGGTCCAAAATGGAAGACTATGAAATCAGTCAGAAAGAGGCAAGTAAGAAAAAATATTGAGATGCATTAATTACACTATAATGAATGCAGAATTTAGTCAATAAAACTAGTACAGAGTGCATGCTCACTGAATGTGATAGAACGCTTATATATATATATATATACTATAATATATATATATATATGATATATATATATATATATATATTATATATATACAATAGGATATCATTTTTAATAACTCCTGAAGCAACTATCACCTGTTGCCAATTTTAGGTTGCGAAATTCTTCTGTATCTGATATCGGTGGTAGCTTCATTCGAGAGTTTTGCTTAGGACCGTGCAAAAAGTTCTTATACATACATACATACATACATAGACACACACACACACACACACACACACACACATATATATATATATATATATGTGTGTGTGTGTGTGTGTGTGTGTGTGTGTATGGCTGGGTGTAATCATAATAATTCATATACATATAATAAAGTGTGTGATTATAATAATTCATATAATTAATGACGGTGAAAAATTACAGTATTTTCATTCACGCTCCCGGAATTAATGACGTCGCAAGCTGAATAACAACAGGGAAACAGCGCAAATCCCAGCTGGGGGCTCTAAATGACATTAAAAAGGATTTCAACGAGAGATTTAATGAGTGTTATTTGCCTGCTACTTCATAATCCTATTCCAGGCTCACATTCCAATGGAATAATCCCTTTAGTAACTTCCCTAAAGAGTTTACAATGAAATGAGACAGCAAAGTTTTTTTTATACTACAGAGATGTGATAAACTTTTTTATGTGTATGTTTTTGTGTATGGTTGTGTTTGGTTAGGAGTGTGTCGGGGGCGGGGGCGAGAGGGAGGAGGGTGTTTGTGTGTGAATCATTTAACAAAATTTAATTTCAGCTTTGTTTGAGCTAACATTATTACCTTTTAGTGAATGATTAGGCAAATAATGTGACTTTCACATTTACATTGAGATAAAATAAGTTCAATTTTTGGTGAATTACTAGAGTATGTGACAAAAATGTCAAATATTTAATAAAAAAAATTCATACTCCTATCAGTGGACATGTTTTGGATAATACAAAATACATGTAAAACATTAAACTAATAATATACACAGATTTTCATTGAAGAATGGTCGATGCATCGCCGGTCTTTCAAAGCTGACGGTAAAATAAACGAAATCGATGCAATTGAAGCTAATTGTGACTGACTACTCATCCAGAGGATTATCTACTATTAGCTCTTATGATATCAGCTACGTATATTTACCTCTAGCAAAAAAAAAAAAAAAAAAAAGCGTAAACAAAAACTAAATTCGAATGGCCACGCAGGTTTACTTTTATGTAAGGTATGAGATGGGCAGGAAGCTACCGCAAACAAAACCAGTCCCGAAGAGAGAAAAGTCCAAGGCTCGACAAAGTGGGTATGAGAGATTGATCGAATAATTACATTTAAAATTGGCGTTAAAAAAATTTCAGAGCCCGAAATTACAGTCATGAAAGAGTGTATGATTCGTTACTAGTTCCCTAACAATTCTTAGAGCCAGATAAGAACATAAATGTACAAATCACAAAATTGGACCAATGACCGACCCAGAATTCACAGAAAAACTCCCTTTTTTATTTTTAATTAAAAGACATTTGATTAAATGTCAAATTCTGGAAGCTAAAGTATCTGAAATTAAATTGTGTGTGGATGTACCCATTGATCAACTTTCTCTAAGTATCCGATTTATTGTTCAACCTTTCCCATAATAGCCCCGATAGCCAAGCACTCGTTCTCTCTCTCTCTCTCTCTCTCTCTCTCTCTCTCTCTCTCTCTCCACGAAAGCAATCTGCATCCGGGTTGAGCCCTATCACGGACAGATTGGCATAGAGCCTCCGAGGCCAGCAATCTCTTCCTGGAAGTGTCGCCACGATTAAACCTGTGATTTCGATACACCGGCTCTCTCTCTCTCGTTTTTTTCTTTTTTTGAAGTCGGACATTCCTTTAAAACAAAATTTCCACTTCATGTGATTATTAGCCTCTTAAATGACTAACTCTATTTTATAGAGTTTGTTTGGGTTGATATGATTTTATTTTGTTATTCAGGACTTGATTTAGGCTCTCTTTCTCTCTCTTTTTTTCTTTTTTCTTTTAAAACAAAGTTTCCACTTCATGTGATTATTGGCCTCTTAAATGACTAACTCTATTTTGTAGGGTTTGTTTGCGTTGATATGATTTTATTTTGTCATTCTGGGCTTGATATCGATGGATTAGCAAAATCCGGAACTCGCTATACTCTTAAACATACTTTCATTTTAATGATCCTTAGTGTATTTCCAATGGCACTCCCCAGGGGAAGAGATCTTTGGCGAGGATCAGCCCCAAATTTTAACGGAACTTAATGCAAATTTCTTTCCAGGGAACGACTTGTTTGGCATTAGTCCTGAATCGCGTTTCTTTACACAGAGCTGTCTCGAGGCAACTCAGTGTCGAGTTATCTCAGTCGATTGTAATTTGTTGGTGTTGATTAAACTAGCTTTGTGCCAGCACGGGCTCTTGCTCATTGGCTGCCAGTGAGTGATGGTAAGGTGTTGAGGAAGAGAAGAGATCTGGTGTGGACCTCCGGACTCGGCTTCACGAACCCAGACGACGTACATGATGGCTTTCGTAATGTCTGTCACGAGGTTTGAAAAATGTTTGCGCAATTTGAACGTTTAAGTAAGAATAATTTATGATTCCTCTTCCTATAAAGATAAGAAACGGATGTGGATGGCAACGGGCTTCATGAAGGCCCAAGATGTAGACGGAAATTGAAAGAGACTACGGTGTCTTTCCAGTTTAATTTTTCCAGCAATGCAATGGTTTGACTCAAGTCAGCGGAGAAGGATAATGAAAGTAACACGACGGAGTTAATTCCAGACTAAAATCTTTGGAAGTATGAAATAGAATTGTGTTCCTAGTTAAGATTTTGTGACGTCATCAGACTGACAGTCGATCGGAAATTCCAAGATTTTCTCATTAACTACTTTCTCTCTCTGTCTCTCTCTCTCTCTCTCTCTCTCTCTCTCTCTCTCTCTCATTTTATATGACCTTTATACTGACTTGTACTCGAATTTATACCACCCCCCTCTCTCTCTCACTCTCTCTCTCTCTCTCTCCCTCTCTCTCTTTTACATGACCTTTACACTGACTTATACTCGAATTTCTCTCTCTCTCTCTCACACATTTTATATGACCATTATACTGACTTGTACTAAAATTTATACCTCTCTCTGTCTCTCTTTCTCTCTCTGTCTCTCTCTCTCTCCCACTCTCTAATTTTACATGACCTTTATACTGACTTGTACGCGAATTTATCTCTCTCTCTCTCTCTCTCTCTTTCACATGACTCGAATTTAAACACACCCCGCCCCTCTCTCTCTCTCTCTCTCTCTCTCTCTCTCTCTCTCTCTCTCTCTCTCTCTCTCGTCCGCCTGATGATTTCAATAAGTGGAAAATTCCCGGGGAGGCAACGCTTCCAAAATCAGGGCGAACTCATTAGCGATGCAAATTCATCATCATTCCAATTTGGCTGAAATCTTCACATTAGTCGGTTAGTTATGGGATATTTCTTTAATATTTTTTTTCACGTGGCAATTATTCATCCAGTTAACAGCAGTTGTCTTAATTGGATTTTCAAGAACAGTAAAAGAGAAATTAAATTCTTGTTCTTAGTTTCGGAATGGCGATCTTAAGTCTATTCGTGAAGGTTTGAAGGTCTCAGCCAATTTATCTGAATTTTTTTTTATTTCGTGGGTATTTAAATACCTCCTTCATTTTGCTGCTTAAAATGGTCTTTAGCGGTAATTCTATTTCAGGAGAAAGAATAATAATGAATAGCACAAGTAAGTCCATAAAGAAAATTTGTTTGCTTATATCTATTGCATTCATTTCCCCAACCCCTCTCTGTCTCTGCCTCTGTCTCTCTCTAACAAGGCGGAACAACCTATAAAAAGTTCAGCTCAATTCAACATAGAAAAAGACCGTATCTAACGGACCTGGAATATCAAGGAAACACACAAACATTGTATATATATATATATATATATTATATATATATATATATATATATATATATATATATATATATATATATATACAGTGGGTGTGTTTGCGTATGTTTGTATGTATATGTGTATATGTATGCATCCCACAAAGTCCATAAAGGAATATGGGTAACATAAACTCATTCCTCTTATTCTCATTCATTTTTTTCACATCGACATTTTAGTAATATAATTCGAATTCTTTGGAAACGAAAAAATGCAACTTTCAGTCGGTTGCTGATTCTGTCTCTTCTTAGAATTCTTTTAGATAAACTTAATAAATTTTTAAAGTTTTTAATTTAGCTTTTGATATTAGTGCTTATAATCAAATAACCGAGAACGCAACTGCTGATTTAAACGCTGAAATCATTTTCAGACTACTGCCTTTCATTCCGGCACTTGCAGCTAGCTAAAGCTGTCTATCCGAGAATATGGCTTTTATATCCCGACGTTTAAATCATTTTCGAATCTGGCCTTCAGTTCCGACACTTACCAAAAATTAGCACCTTAGAATCTAGCCTTTAATTTCGGCTACAGCAAAAAATAATAGAGAAAACACGAAAATTTCTGGCTCTTTCCAAACACGTCAAAGGAGAAAAGAACGAAGTAAGAGCCTCAGGTAATGAAGGACACAGAAGGCCCATCGCTATTCCGTCCTTTCGTAACCCGCTTTGCCCTGCATAACGCAGGAGGAAGACAGCCCATGAGAACAAACGCATGAGTGAACCACGAATGGAACAGAGGTCCCATTTGGGTGGGTTTCCAGGCGACTAAATGAGAAAAGCTGGAAGCTCCAAGCTTGGAGGTCTCTCCCTCCTGGGTTACTCATCTTGATTAGACAGGGGCAAACGGAATGGTTTTTGCTTAGCTTAAGTTTGCTTTTCCGTTTAACTTTATCGCCTTAAAATATGGCGGAGTCATTTATACTTAAACTTCCAGATCAAATTCTGAGAAATATGATTATCAGCTTAACTTCATGCTCTTGATTTATATCAGTCATTAACGTCTGTGAAATTATCTTTCCCCCTTAGACTAACGAGTCTTAATCTCTGCTTGAATTACATCAAGTAATTTGGGCTTTCGGGAGACTCCACTTTTACATTATACTGAAATTATGAATTGCCATATTTTATATGGCAAGTCATAATTTCAACTTCAACCTGAGTGTCATCACCGTTCATTCACTATTCTTCCTAAAACGGCAACTCTTAACTTCAGTGTGAATAACATAGAAACTTTAAATCCGAATCCACAACAAAACCTTTAACTTCAACTTCTCTTTAGATGACAAACTTCAATTTCAATCTAAACTAAATCAAGCAACATTTCTTCAAATGTCAGGAGGACAATTCTGCAGTTCAACCTGAATACATCAGATCTAGAGCATAATCTTTCCTTCCACTTCAGACAGCAATTCTCATCTTCTGCTCGATTTCTATCATTGCATATCCACAATTTCAAAGAGACAACTCTCAGAATTTGATCGAAATGTGTCAGTCATCTGCATTTCCATTTCAGAATAACTTGTGTTGTCAGCTAGAGATTAAAACATACAATCACTCATTCTACTCCATTACGACTACATTTAATATTACCTTGACATTAAAACATGCAATTCACCATTCCCATTTATAACTAGAATGTTTAATTTCAGCTTGAATTAAAACACACAATCCATAACCCCATTTTAGAACGACAGCTCCTGACTTCAGTTTTACTTATTCAAGCAAACGTCACTCCTTAAACTATTTCTCATTTGTTTCTTGTGCTCCATAGTTTAATTGATTTTCTGCATTCTTGCATTGTACAATATTTTTCGTAGAGTTACTTTTGTTATTATTTTATTTTGAAAGGTAGACTTATTCCTTTTCTTTCCTTTACTCATTTTAAGCAATCTCGACTTCATAATGTTTCGAATTCGTAAACAGTTCTTACTTGCGTCATGTGCTTCAAAGATCGGGTTTATCTCCGTTCACTTGCACAACATATTTTCATTTTATTATATTTGGTATCTTTCACCATGTAAATGATTTCTCATCATTCTTTTGTATTTCAGTAATATATTCTATCTCTTCCACAAAAAGCTTTATATGAAGTTTGTACATTTTTGGTGATACTTTACGTGTATACCTACCGTTGAGGTATTTCATCAACTTATTCACTTGCAATGTTATTTTACATATGAAGCAACTATTACATTTAATTTTTCTGACATTTTGGAGTTTAATTAGCATTGCATTAAAAGTTATTTTGCGTAGGCAAATGAATGATGATTCTAGTGTTTTATTTCAACGTCTGTATTGTCCAACACAAATGTGCAACAGAAATAAACATTATTTTTTATGAAATACTTTTTGGTGAAAATGGAGTCCTTTCATTTATGACTTTTCGTAGTGCATTTTCCATTGACAAAGCATTACCTCTGTGATGGAGGATACCTCCCTGTTTTAAAGCTTAATACACCAGTGATGGCTTTCTTTGTCATTCATTTTTAGTAGAAAATAAGAAAAATATTTTGATTTGTCGTCCAATATTCGTACAATTTTCCATCGAACGTGGAATGTGTGTGTGCGGGTTGAATTCACTTTTGGTTTGCTTCATTTGATTAGCAGTTAAAACATTTTTCGAAATCTTTTTTCGACACTTTTGAAAAGAATGATCGGGTGGGGATAAGATGCTTGCGTGAGGCCAGTGTTTTATGTATTTAAACGTGAGAATAATAAATAGAGTTTTCTTCTGTATGAAAGTACTACAAAACAAAACACATTTACAGTTCATCAAATGTTTTTATCAAATTCAGCATCTATAAAGATTTACAGATGACGGGCTGGAAGGCTCAGATACACGTTAAATTTATTCAGATGTGGAATACTTGAAAAAACTTTCTTTTTTCAAAAATAATGTTGTAAGTGTGCTTTACTTTGCATAAAAAGATAGAATGACATGGCATTTTACCCCCAAAAAATCTGTGATATTTTTCTCTATTTTTCTGAAATCCCATTACGGAGCATATAATAGATTTTCCTATTTTATTCCTTTTTATTTTTAGAGCGGGGTCCAATATCCTGATAGTTTCAGAATTCCTAAACCGCGTTATACAGCTTAACTCCAACAGACAAATTTTAGATTCGAACTACATTTTCTCGGCAGACAGTCGCACTATTTTGCTTGGTATTCCTGAATCTCAATTCATGATTTTACTGTAACTTGCTGTATATTGCAGTTCACCATGTGAATATGAATGCTGTTATTAGAAAGTTAGGTGGATTAATTTATTTGTTTAAACTTCAATTAATGGCTAAATTTATTATTTAGATCAACTGATTTCTTAAATGTACCAAAATTTTGGCTAATATTTCTTACCCTAAAGTGGAACGTTTTGGATGAATCACAGTTCCCCAAGACAAGCTAATGTTTTAGTTGAACACTTTTTAGAGGATTTTACATTTCTTCAAAGCATCCAAAAATAGAGAGATCATTTCTCCTCGCAACGTGCTTCTAAAGGCTTCCTGCGTTCATCAACCCGAAATTGCAAAGCGAAGGTTCAGAAGATTTCAGTTTCGTCGCAAACACAGAAACCGACGACGAGGGTAAAATTGCCAAATCCTGAGCTGTAGCTTCGGGGTCCATTTGGCTTGATGGCCTTTTTGTTCAAACTCGTTTCGGGGCGAAGTTCTTCCCAGCAATCAGGACTGCAGTAGACTGCACAGTCCTCTGCAAATTTCAGTACACGCCGATATGATTGTAATTTTTTTCAAATGAACGCCATATTCTTTGGAAGCTTGAATTTCAAATCAATGGCCCCTGTAGGCTTGTTGAACTCACGTGTGAATAGGAGTTCATTTTGTGAATAATAATAATAATAATAATAATAATAATAATAATAATAATAATAATAATAATAATAATAATAATAATAATAATAATAATGTGTGGCGCCGTGGAGGAGTGGGTTAGGTCGTCAATAGACTTAAGTAAAGTTAAGCAACATTGGCTCTGGTCAGTTGTTGGATGGGTGACCGCTCTCCTCGGCGTTGATTCCTTGGGAAAGGATCTTTACCATAATTTCCTCAGTCTACTCAGCTGTAAATGAGTACCTATCCCTGATGGGGTAGGGTCCAGCTATGGGTTAAATAGCAAAACTCAGCAATGATGGAAAGAAATGAAGAAATAAACCACAACGACGTAAATGGAACCTCTGGCAACAGAGGAGCTTCGTCCGGCAACCAGGTATTCAACCCAATTGAAGGGGAAGACGGTCAGGTACTTGGAGGTCGTCATCAAGCAACTGATCACCACAACGACAGTAATCAACAGCCTGAGATTGGAGCTACAGAGGCAAAAAGGAAGAAATGGACAAGAGAAGAAAATAAGGAAATATGGAGATGCTACATCAGAAGCAACCCGACGGAGAGAGAGGATAGAAGAAGATTGGTCAACATCTGGAATGAGAGGAATAACACCCCCCAAACAGAGCAGAGGCTGGCAGACCAAGTAAGGAACATAAAGAAAAAGAACTGGCTCTCCCCAACAGAAAGAGAAGAACTGGAAAGGGAAATGTCACACGACAACGAATTACACGAAGACGAACTGAGAAACGATGCCACAAAAGACGATAGGGAGGATGAGGTATCAAACAACGACACACGAAGAAACACCGACGAAGTAACAGAGAGGACGGAATGGGTAGAAAAAGATTAGACAATGGATGGAGCCAGATACAGAGAGAACAAAGATCCCCTCCATGAAAGCCTACAACACCAAAAGAAATTAAGGGAGAAAACAAGTGAGGTCAATGAAATAATGGGCATAATACAGACCACCAGTATCACAGAAACAAATAACTTGACATATGCAGGAGCAAGATTAGTAGCAGAACTGATGGGAATTCGAACAACCAACCACCAGCCAGCACCAACCAACCCAACAGAAACCAAAACAGCAACCTCCTTGGAAAAGGCGCCTGGAAAAGCAAATCATGGTGATGAGATCTGACTTGAGTAAACTGAAAGAGATGGCAGAAAAGAAAAAAAGGCTAAGAAGCAAGAAAACAAGGGAGGAACTCAACGAGAAATACAAAGTACAAGAGAGGGGACTAAACAACACAATAGAAGATGTAAAACAGAGGCTTAAGGCCAAAGCACATAAGATCCAACGGTACATGAAACAGGAATAAGGGATACCAACAGAACAAACTATTCGGAACCAACCAGAAAAGACTATACAGCCACTAAGAGGGGAAGACAACCACCCAGAAATTCCTGAAGCCGAACCAAGTAAGAGACTCTGGGAAAACATATGGAGCAATCCGGTATCACACAACAAACATGCAACATGGCTCCAGGAAGTCAAGGAAGAAGAAACAGAGAATAAAACAAAGATTCACAGACATCACGACAGACACAGTCAGACACCAACTAAAGAAAATGCCAAACTGGAAAGCCCCAGGTCCCGATGAAGTCCATGGATACTGGCTCAAAAACTTCAAGGCCCTACACCCACGAATAGCAGAACAACTCCAGCATTGTATCTCAAATCACCAAGCACCCAAATGGATGACCACAGGAAGAACATCCTTAGTACAAAAAGACAAGAGTAAGGGAAATGTAGCCAGTAACTACAGGCCTATCACCTGCCTACCAATAATGTGGAAGTTACTAACAGGTATCATCAGTGAAAGGCTATACAACTACCTAGAGGAGACAAACACCATCCCCCACCAACAGAAAGGCTGCAGAAGGAAGTGTAGGGGCACAAAAGACCAGCTCCTGATAGACAAAATGGTAATGAAGAACAGTAGGAGAAGGAAAACCAACCTAAGCATGGCATGGATAGACTATAAGAAAGCCTTCGACATGATACCACACACATGGCTAATAGAATGCCTGAAAATATATGGGGCAGAGGAAAATACTATCAGCTTCCTCAAAAATACAATGCGCAACTGGAATACAATACTTACAAGCTCTGGAATAAGACTAGCAGAGGTTAATATCAGGAGAGGGATCTTCCAGGGCGACTCACTGTCCCACTACTCTTCGTAGTAGCCATGATTCCCATGACAAAAGTACTACAGAAGATGGATGCCGGGTACCAACTCAAGAAAAGAGGCAACAGAATCAACCATCTGATGTTCATGGACGACATCAAGCTGTATGGTAAGAGCATCAAGGAAATAGATACCCTAATCCAGACTGTAAGGATTGTATCTGGGGACATCAGGATGGAGTTTGGAATAGAAAAATGCGCCTTAGTCAACATACAAAAAGGCAAAGTAACGAGAAACTGAAGGGATAAAGCTTAACCAGATGGGAGCAAACATCAAACACATAGATGAGACAGGATACAAATACCTGGGAATAATGGAAGGAGGAGATATAAAACACCAAGAGATGAAGGACACGATCAGGAAAGAATATATGCAGAGACTCAAGGCGATACTCAAGTCAAAACTCAACGCCGGAAATATGACAAAAGCCATAAACACATGGGCAGTGCCAGTAATCAGATACAGCGCATGGGAATAGTGGACTGGACGAAGGCAGAACTCAGCAGCATAGATCAGAAAACAGGAACATATGCAAATACGGACAGACTATACATAACACGAAAGGAAGGAGGGAGAGGACTACTAAGTATAGAGGACTGTGTCAACATCGAAAACAGAGCACTGGGGCAATATCTGAAAACCAGTGAAGACGAGTGGCTAAAGAGTGCAATGGAAGAAGGGACTAATAAAAGCAGACGAAGACCCAGAAATATACAGAGACAGGAGGAGAAAGACAGAAAGAACAGAGGACTGGCACAACAAACCAATGCACGGACAAACACATGAGACAGACTAAAGAAATAGCCAGCGATGACAATTGGCAATGGCTACAGAGGGGAGAGCTAAAGAAGGAAACTGAAGGAATGATAACAGCGGCACAAGATCAGGCCCTAAGAACCAGATATGTTCAAAGTACGATAGACGGAAATAACATCTCTCCCATATGTAGGAAGTGCAATACGAAAAATGAAACCATAAACCACATAGCAAGTGAATGCCGGCACTTGCACAGAACCAGTACAAAAAGAGGCATGATTCAGTGGCAAAAGCCCTCCACTGGAGCCTGTGCAAGAAACATCAGCTACCTTCCTTGCAGTAATAAGTGGTACGAGCACCAACCTGAAGGAGTGATAGAAAACGATCAGGCAAAGATCCTCTGGGACTATGGTATCAGAACGGATAGGGTGATACTGCAAAACAGACCAGACGTGACGTTGATTAACAAAGTCAAGAAGAAAGTATCACTCATTGATGTCGCAATACCATGGGACACCAGAGTTGAAGAGAAAGAGAGGGAAAAAATGGACAAGTATCAAGATCTGAAATAGAATAAGAAGGATATGGGATATGCCAGTGGAAATCGTACCCATAATCATAGGAGCACTAGCACGATCCCAAGATCCCTGAAAAGGAACCTAGAAAAACTAGAGGCTGAAGTAGCTCCAGGACTCATGCAGAAGAGTGTGATCCTAGAATCGGCACACATAGTAAGAAGAGTGATGGACTCCTAAGGAGGCAGGATGCAACCCGGAACCCCACACTATAAATACCACCCAGTCGAATTGGAGGACTGTGATAGAGCAAAAAAAAAAAAAAAAAAAAAAAAAAAAATAAAAAAAAAAAAAAAAAAAAAAATAATAATAATAATAAATCATATGAACACTAGGCTCGATTCCAAGATCCCTGAAAAGGAATCTGGTAAAACTAGAGGCCGAAGTAACTCCAGGACTAATGCAAAAGAGCGTGCTTCTGGAAACAGCGCTCAAAGGAAGAAAAGTGATGGACTCCTAAGGAGGCAGGATGCAACCCGGAACCCCACACTATAAATACACCCAGTCGAATTGGAGGACTGTGATAATAATAATAATAGTAATAATTCTAGTGAAAGATTTTATTTCTTTAAAAATGCTTCTGAATTTTAAAAATTTTTTTTTATTTACTTATTTTTTTTTACAGATAAATTTACCAAATTTACTGAAAGGAGCTTCCAACGCCGTAAGACGCAAAGATCCTGCACCAAATTCCGGCAATCCCCTCCCCCCTTCACTCCCATTATATCTGTCTCTTGCTCTCTTACCGTTAATTCCTCCTAGTTCTGACCTAGGTAGGAAAGTCCTGGCCTTTCCATTCTTAGAGAACCTTGAAGCGTCTCTATAACAGCTTGTCTTACAATCCTTTCTGGCTGTGATCGAAGAGTACGAGTAAGTTAGAATATTCACGTTATGAATTGAACAAAACAAGTTGATTTGGTTTACAAAATAGAATACATTTTAACATCAATGAAGTGGCAATGCTGCCAAAATCTTCCAAAGTCCAAATATTACGGCCCTCCATTTTTCCAGGATTTTATCAAATTAAGGCAAATAGCTCTAAAATACGAAACGAATTTTAGATAATTTAATGAACACCTCGTTAAAGCTTTCATAATGCCACGCGCACAGCCCACGATATTGCAAGATTTTATGATATTACCAAATATTTTGTATGGCACCATTAAATATGCAAATTATTTACAATATGGCGTTATTCAGTAAGCGAAATCTAATATAATGAGTCATCAAAAAAGTTATTATAGCGTTGCTAAAAATATTTCTATATAAAAAGATTCGTTTTTAAAGGCTTGTTGTTATTCAGTCATTTCATAACCTACAAATGACTTAGTCTTAACCCAATAGCAAAGATTAAATTATTCATGACTCTCATAAGATAATGAATAGAATCACGCTCAAAATAATGACAGGAAAGAATATTTTTTTCAACTAAAATAATAAAATGAAAAGTTATATGGAATATGGAATATAGGATTTTGGACTACGGCCAAGCGCTCGGACCTATGAGGTCATTCAACGCTGAAAGGGAAATTGATAGACGAAAGATTTTAAAGGTGCAACAGAAGGAAATCCTCGCAGTTGCACTATGAATCAATTGTCAGGGGAGGGTGGAAAGTAAGATGGAAGAAAGAAAATATAGAGAGGTACAGAATAAGGAATGAAAAGGATTGCAGCTAGGGGCCGAAGGGACGCTGTAAAGAACCTTAGGTAATGCCTACAGTGCACCGTATGACGTGTACTGAAGGCAATAACCCCTTTACGAGGATGAACAATTACAGAAATTCATGTAAAGGCGGAATTGGACGTCAAAAACACTTTACGAAAATCAAAGTTTGCAAGTAACCGAGCATATTTGTCATCTTCGACACTATGGTCCCCTGACACAAAGATATAACAGTTTCACGTCCATGTTAGAATTCATATTGATCAAAACTAAAAAATATGAAATAAAAAATATAACACGAGACGCGACCTACTTTTGTTTGAAGCATTCTGTTAACGTTGTTGTTTAAAACTTGCCTACACGATTTCGAATTCAAACATGATTGAAAATACACTTGTCAAGTGCCGCCCTGTTTAGCCGCCAATTCAATTATATAAAGGGATCTTTGTTGCGTGCGCATGTATGTGAGTGTGTTCCCTTTACTATTGTTATGTAAATACTGGATTTTAGAATAATTATGATTTGAAGAACTATATCTGCTAAAACGATTTTTGTTTATTCCATACTGTTGTCTCGCTACTCCAAAGCTTACGAGGGGAGAGAGAGAGAGAGAGAGAGAGAGAGAGAGAGAGAGATATTAGACGTCTCTTTAACCCGCTGCGGATGCTGTGGCTGTGGCATCATTATCATACATATTAGAGCCCGAAGTATGAACGAGAGTCGTTTGAATTAAACACTCTGAAAACTTCATTTTGCATTCACACATATATGTAGATGCTGCGGAGGAACGGCGGTGCTTATTTTAGTAAGAGTGAGAGAGAGAGAGAGAGAGAGAGAGAGAGAAAGTATATCTTAGTTTAACCGGACCACTGAGCTGGTTAACAACTCTCCTGGGGCTGGCCGGAAGGATTAGATATTTTGACGTGGCTAGGAACCAATTGGTTACCTAGCGACGGGACCTGCACCTTTTTGTGTGATCCGAACCACATTATATCGAGAAATTCATTTCTAATCACTAGAAACAAATTCCTCTGATTCCACGTTGGCAGAGTGGGGAATCGAACTTGGGTTCTAATCACCAGAAACAAATGCCTCCGATTCCACGTTGGCAGAGTGGGGAATCGAACTCTGGACTACCGAATCGTTAGGCGAGCGCGTAAACCACTCGTCCAACGAGGAACTGAGAAAGAGAGAATTCTCAGCAATGAGAGAGGACGTCTCATTAGTTTATTTATCTCCTTTATAGTCTAGTGGTCATGACTTTCGTCCTCCCAGAGAAGGAGCCCGGGTACGATTCGTGTGAGAGTTTAAAGTCTTGAGGGACGTTCAGCAAAACCTCACCCAGGGGGAGCCAGATAAAAAGGTAAATACACACTTATGAGTAGACTTTTTCTCATTAGGGGGTCACCTCTAATATTCAGGGATGAGGTTGCTAGCCCTGTGCCCTTCTCGACTTTGGCTGCGACCCACCTGATTGGATTATCTGTCAAGTACATATTTCACTACTTTGGCACCGAGATCTTAACTATAAGATACTTAGGAAACCTCACTAATTCATGTTTATCTCGATTTCAGTTAAG
>NC_087204.1:32241422-32255146 GCF_015104395.2 Macrobrachium nipponense | reverse complement strand
CGATTTCAGTTAAGCCGGCCAAGAAATCTCTCTCTCTCTCTCTCTCTCTCTCTCTCTCTCTCTCTCTCTGTAGTCAGCATCTCAACCCGGATAGCTTATTTCTATTCTAACGCTGTCGACAACTTTTCTCAGTGTCTTTTTGCGCTTGTAAGAAATCAACACAATAGGGCATAATCTCTCTCCCTCTCTCTCTCTTAGTTGGTTACTTGAGTCGAGAAACCCACACTAGGCTTCTTATCACCTTATCACACATTTTTAGGACCTGTGTTGAATAAAGCAAGCATAGTCTAAGACCAGCCGTGAAACCATCTCTCTCTCTCTCTCTCTCTCTTTCCTAAACGTGCAAAAGTCTCCTCTCATCCTTCAGCCCGCAACAGGCAGCTGAGTGAGTCTAATGAGTTTGTACTGAAGATCTCCGTTACGCAGAAGAAGAATTTCAACTTCGTGTTTTCCCTCCTAACTTTTTTTTTCTTTTTTTTTCTTAAAGATTGAAGACGGTCCTCGGGAGGAACAGGGGTGTCCAAATTGAGGTTGGGGAAGGCATACGAGGTTGTGTAAGGTTTGTTTAAGAGGTTGGAGGTCGAGTTTGAGCCAAAGTTGAAGACCTAGAACCTTTCGCGTGTGGGGAAATTTTAAGTGAAATTCAAGACAGTGTTTTTGGTCATGTTTGCCAGCAGCAAGATAGTTGGAGTTTTTCAATCTGGTTTGTGGGACTGAATTACCTTAACTAAAATAATAATAATAATACTAATAATAATAATAATAAAATAATAATACTTTCTTAAAAAGTAATGTCTACTTCAGCAGCGTTACACTTGTAGAGATTCTTCTCTATTTGCGAATAGCGGCTTTTTCCGTTGCTACTTAAACAGGCTAGTAGAGCGCCTATAGAGGTCATGGTAAAATACAGGGTCAAAATAGGTGTATATGATTTGAATTTTACAGATAAACTATGATACCATAGTCATCAAAGTCATTAACGATTTTCTCTCTCTCTCTCTCTCTCTCTCTCTCTCTCTTAAAGCGAGCTTTCGTCTGGAGCTGCCAGACATCCTCGGGCTGGGAAGCTGAGGGTGGACTGATCTTGGTGCGGTGTCCGTCCTCCTTATATCTGTGGCTGACAGCAGGGGGTCTGCCCCATGCTTGTCTCCTATTGGCTGGTGGCGGTGAGTCTTGTTTTCATTGGCTGCCTGAGCCAGGTCTCAAGCCACTTTCTTCGGGCCGATGGTTGCGTTGCAGCATATCCTGCAGCCGCCTGGACCTCCTAAGCGGCGCTGTAACATGATGGGCGTTGCGCTACGCTGTGGGACGTCACGGCTACTTTGATTTCCATCGGCTGCAGGAGTCCACTCGTTCGGGGGACGTTGTCATCCATAGAGTTGTCATGATCGGTGGTGTCATTGTTGGTGGCAGGTCTTCTCTACTCGTAGGGAGGAGAAATTCTTCCTGCGTCGTAATCTGAATACGACGCAGGAAGAATTTCTCCTCCCTACGAGTATGAGAAGACCTGCCACCAACAATGACACCACCGATCATGACAACTCTATGGATGACAACGCCCCCGAACGAGGTACTCCTGCAGCCGATGGAAATCAAAGTAGCCGTGACGTCCCACAGCGTAGCGCAACGCCCATCAATGTTACAGCGCCGCTTAGGAGGTCCAGGCGGCTGCAGGATATGCTGCAACGCAACCATCGGCCCGAAGAAAGTGGCTTGAGACCTGGCTCAGGCAGCCAATGAAAACAAGACTCACCGCCACCATCCAATAGGAGACAAGCATTGGGCAGACCCCCTGCTGTCAACCACAGATATAAGGAGGACGGACACCGCACCAAGATCAGTCCACCCTCAGCTTCCCAGCCCGAGGATGTCTGGCAGCTCCAGACGAAAGCTCGCTTTAAGAAAGAGAGAGAGAGAGAGAGAGAGAGAGAGAGAAAATCGTTAATGACTTTGATGACTATGGTATCATAGTTTATCTGTAAAATTCAAATATATACACCTATTTTGACCCTGTATTTTACCATGACCTCTATAGGCGCTCTACTAGCCTGTTTAAGTAGCACGGAAAAAGCCGCTATTCGCAAAATAGAGAAAAGAATCTCTACAGTGTAACGCTGCTGAAGTAGCCATTACTTTTAATAAAGTATGCTTGAGAGAGGGTCTGCTTCCTAAGTACAATAATAATAATAATAATAATAATAATAATATAATAATAAATAATAATAACAGTTAATATCATGAGCACACTTTAATTTTGTGATGAATTATATCACCTAATGAAAACAGCCTTATCTCTCTCTCTCTCTCTCTCTCTGTCATATATATATATATATATATATATATATATATATATATATATATATATATATATATATATATAACACACACATATATATATATATATATATATATATATATATATATATATATATATATATATATATATATATATATATATATATATATATATATTATTACGATCTCGACTCTCGAGATCGACAGGTTCTTAAAAATAAGCAATTGGGCTGTAGTGACTAACGACAGGTGACAAACAAAGGAGGGAGGAGCATAACAAAACCCAAAAAAGTTACCTTAAAATTAGTTTATTATACAAAATATACAACATGTACAAGTGAGTCAGGTCCAGTGATAAACAAAATAAACATACACAATGAATTAAATAATAAAGGCAGTAACAGTAATGATCCAGTTAAGTGATTCTTGTACAATTCAACAAACAATTTCATAAGCAGCATAACTAATATAACAAATGCAACATCATATATACAAAAGGACCACGGTATAAATGAAAAAGCAGTGCAGTACATAAATACATATACAAAATCAGGCAGCATAATAAATAATTAAAATTAACACTGAAGCGGCATAATGATACTCAGAGCAAAACGGGGAACACTTCCTCAAACAATGAGGACAACAGTCCAATGCCGGACGATCAAGATAGAGCCGATACGACAACCACCTCGTCCTTGGAGACAATATGGACATCCTCCTCGAATGTTGGACGATCAAGACAGAGTTGATACAACAACCATCTCGTCCTCAGATACGGTATGGAGGTCCTCCTCGATCACTGGACGTTCACGACAGATTCTCTCCGCTGCTCTGCTGCCAAGACTCTGCCTCTCTGCCGCTCTGAACCTGACTGGTTGTTCTGCCCTCCAGAACCTGACTGACGAAGTTTGACGCCATCCAACAGACGTCAACTCGCCAGCAATTAAAAAAACAAAAACAAAGGAGGCAACAATCCACCAAGGGAACAATCGGCAAACGATTGTTCCTAACAATATATATATATATATAAGAGAGAGAGAGAGAGAGAGAGAGAGATGAGAGAGAGAGAGAGAGAGAAGACTGATTTCATTAGGGGATATAATTCATCACAAAATTAAAGAATGTTAATCATATTAACTGCTGTTATTATTATCATTATTAATATTATTATTATTATTATCATCATTATCATTATTATTATCAATATAATATATACAGACACACACACACACATATATATATATATATATATATATATATATATATATATATATATATATATGTGTGTGTGTGTGTGTGTGTGTATGTATGAATTAAATAGCGCAATGATATCCAGCAAGCTGCTACTTATATAAATCACGCAAAGACAATGGAGCAAAAATCTTTGATGTGATACCAATGGATTCAAAGCAGATTCGTTATAGGTAATTACGGGGCAAACCAAGGTTCCGTCGTCCGCTGCGATAATGCATAGTAATTACGGAAAGATAATTAAGAACAATTACGATGAGCATAGTTGTAACGGCATTAACAGAATCGATGTTTATTCGTGACATATTCCTAAGTGCCTAAAGTTAATATGAAAAAGGAATTTCATCCTGAGTGAGGCTTCAAAGACAAAATAGTAGGGTCTTATTTTGTCATAGATGTAATTTTGGAGAAAAGCTATTTTTGCACATAGATTCCTAAATGATAAATTACATTACTTTTTGATGTGCCTATCATAGCATGATAGCCATCCTTCTAGCTAAAGATGAATTCGTAATGTATTGGCGTTTAAAAATTCATCCATATGGAGAAGAGTCAAGATTCAGATAATGGCTTGATAACAAAAGTAAGAAGAGAGAGAGAGAGAGAGAGAGAGAGAGAGAGAGAGACAGACAGACAGAGAGAGAGAGAGAGAGAGAGAGAGACAGAGAGAAAGAGAGAGCCTATAAAATGTTTTCTCAAAGACAAACTTGCAAAATTCTTGTTAAAGCAAGAACCAGATTTACCTGTCAGAAGTTCAGAGCCACTTAAGGAATGCATCAAAGAATAAGAAAGAAGGTAACTCGTGAGATGTATTTCAGCGGAGAGCAAGAAAAATCTGAAGAGGGTTGAACAAAATAAGAAATCTGAAAACCGAGATGTGATAAAAATTGTATATATATATATATATATATATAAATATATATATATAATATATATCCTATATATATATATTATATATATAATATACATGTGTGTGTATGTGTGCTTACGTCTGTGTATTAAAATCAATTAAAAATAAACTAGGTGGAAAATTGGATGAACGAGCTAAATATTTCTATTAAGCCATCAAGTTTATATATGAAAGTTAAAACAAATTAAATGTAAAATATGATTGAAGTTTGTGTGGACGAGCTCAAGTTTTTTTTTAATCCATCGAAATGAAATCATATTTACAGCATCAGAATGTACATGCAAAATGAAAACTCTCCTTTTAATTAGTCGATACATGACAGTTAAGAAGAGACGAGACTCTTCAAGGTTCTGTTGCTCTCAAATTTCGTTCACTTGCTTTGTTTGTGAGTCTCTTTGTTTGACGTTCTGTCTGGTAATATATTCTGCTTATCAGTTCTTTCGTCAACGACGTCAAAAACCTTCCTGTGGTCAGTCAACTGTTGCTGGTAGCAGTGGTTGGCAAAAGGGAGAGAGGAGAAGAAAAGCAAAAGAAAAAACAGATAGTATATAATGGATTGTATTCCTTGATTCATTTCAGTGAATCCATATATCAGTTATTCGTTATAAATTCGTGAGATATGCGATCTCTCTCTCTCTCTCTCTCTCTCTCTCTCTCTCTCTCTCTCTCTCCTAGAAGGAGGAATCGATTGCCTAAATCGAAGAAGTTCACCGTTTAAACAATTTTTACAGAGATGGAAAAAGTAATTAGTTTCCATACACTCTAAGTAAAATAACCAGATGTACTGATGATTTATTAGTAAGACAGAACTGGCAATGCAATTGAGGATCCCTCTCTCTGATTTCGATGTTGGCATTCATTTGGAATTATTAAGATATGCAATAGAAACCTTCAAGTAACTGATCTATCTTATGGTATGAAATATTTTAAACAAAAGTCCTTTTTTATTCAGATTCACAAAATGAAATAAATAGACTAAATGTATCACAGGATTTTGAAGCCTGAAGTGACTCATCTGGCGTTCTAATTGAAAGTATATTTCTTAAAAGAATGAGTAAAATAGCATTTCTGATCCATTTCCTACATATCTCAGGCAACCCTCGATCAGGAACCAAAGATTTCATCAGATAAACTGCCCTCCAAAACTTATTGTTTTTTTTTTATAATATTGAAGTGAATTCGGTGAGAAACTGAAAAGAACTTTTGTTCTAAATCTCCTCTACTTTTTCCCCGCCCCCCGGGGCCGCAACGCATGAAGAGAGAAACGAGAAGTACCTCAAGATTCGACTGCAGGAATATAAATCATCCCAGTTCCTTCTTACAGACAATGCAAGGGACGGCTTTAGGACAGCATTGAGATTCATGCCTTACCCGCAGTGCCATCAGGTTAGTGGGCTGCATAGTACTGGTCTTTTTATATTTTTGTTTCATGTGTGTGAGTGTGTGTGTCCTAAACTCCTCCAAAAGCCCAACCCAAAAGAAGTTAAATGCTCTTCTTTCAATAGTACGTTATTCATATTTCCATCCCTTTAGCAACTGGCAAAAATATGATTTCGAGAATTTACCACCGATATCATGGAATTTGTGAAGCTGGGAAACATTTTATTGTCTTTATGTTTAGTTGTACGCATTATCATTATCGCTATTTGAACAAGGTATTCTATAAACTCCAACAACTGCCGATTAAACTAAAGCTGGTTTTCACCACAAATTCCAAACATGGCACTGCTGAAAAAAGCTTTATTTGCTGCACACTCCAGTAGGATTATCCAGTATACAATCGCACAGTGATCCCTCTCTATTATTCATATTTTAGAGTACAAGAGATATTTCAGAGTACGAGAGTCTCTTGACATACTATACACAAACACTCACAGGAGAAGCCAAAATAGAGCTACTGAACAAAGGAAATAAGTTTGAAATTCGCACCAGGAACTTGAAGGCAATCCATGAAAACATCATTTCAGGTCACGTGTCACTTGGCTGTTATGGTGTCAATAGGAACACTTCACTCCAAGCATTTTTAGTTTTCATCAGAGATCAACATCTCTCGGTATGTTTAGTTGCAAATCTCTATGGTGTGCTGTTAAACTGTTGCCCAGACTGATAATAATTTTTGATCTTTCATTATGAATTTGGTGTCAGGTGGAGTATATATATGTATGTATATATATGTATATATATATATATATAGATATATATATATATATATATATATATATATATATATATATATATATATATATATATATATATATTATATATAGGACTGGTAAAAATGTTCTGTTACAACAGAATTCCATCTAATAAAAGGAGCCCATACAAACACCAAAATATAGAGAGAAAAGTACTATATTTCAGAGACTGCTGTCTCCCTCTTCAGGTAGATGAATGAGAAAAGTTTACAGAAAAGGTGGTATTTATACCAAGAGGTCCATCCACAGGCAAGCCAATTTAGGTCACCCCAGCTGATAATCTTCCTTTAATCTTCTTAAGCGTTGGTTGAATGAAAATCTTGTCGATCATATCTGAATCCCATGCTCCTTTTGAGATGTTCATTACCTGCCTCTCTTTTATATAGGCCAATTCCATCATTTGACTCTTGTACCGGCAATTGCTGCTATAAATTATACGTGACAAATTCCAGCTTATTCTATGGTTATGTTCATTTATATGGTTGAAAATAGCTGAGTTCTGTTGTACATACCTAACTGACCATTTGTGTTGTATTAATCTCTGGGGAAGTGATTTACCTGTAAATCTGATGTAAGATTGGTCACAGTCCTGGCATGGGATTTGATAAACCCCAGTGTCCTTGGGGGATGTCTTTTGTTGGACATTAATCAAGGATTTGGCTAAGGTGTTTGGGTAAGTAAATGCAAAAGGGTTAGATTTTCCGAGGGTCTGAGTCACCTTCTTAATCGTGTCCAGGTATGGAATTTTTATAATAGCGTGACTCATTCCAACAGACTTTTACGCAAGTTAAATAACTTAATAAACAATAGCGCATGGAATAATCTTGAGCAACAAGACAAAGTTTTAAACTTATCCAACACCCCCCTTACTGTATATCAACATTTAGTTTTAAATCTAGGCTTATCCTTTGCCCTTATGCCAGACTGCAAAAACAACCTAGACTTCATAGTGGCTTTTGATAAATTCATATCTGACAAAAACTACAGCCGTGAAGACATATGTTTAAAAGGAATGTTACTAAATGCTTTAACTGACCTAAATAAGAAATATCCTGTTCCCGTAGATTTATGATAGCCATCCACTCGCTAAAAAAGTTAGTGTTATAATAAGTAGATCCGACAAAGTTGGCAAAATCGTAATAATGGACAAAGACTTCTACCTTGACAAAATCAACCAGCTCCTTAGCGACACAAACACTTATGACAAACTGACGAAAAATCCCCTCCATAACGTTCCCACAGAATTTTTTTGGAAAGTAAGATTAATTGGCCATGACAAAAAGAGTATTGAACTATTAGAGAAATGTAAAGTAATTAATCCTAAATTACCCTACTTTTATGGCCTTCCCAAAACTCACAAAGACAATCTTCCATTCAGACCCATCGTTTCATGTACCAGAGCTTTCAATTACAAAATTTCTAAATGGTTAGCTGGCCTCCTTTCCCCTTTTTTAGGCACTTTTTCTCCCAGTCACATTAAACATTCGGAAGATTTTTGTCACAAATTCAGGGAAGCACATATACCACTTCACAACATAAAACTTTTAAGCCTTGACGTAGATTCCCTATTCACAAAAGTACCAGTACAGGACGTTCTTTAGTTTTTGAGGGAAATATTATCCCCCTATTCAGATCATTTCCCATTGGCGCTTGACAAAATAATAAAGTTAGTTGAATTACGTGCATCTAATAACGTATTTTCATTCGGGGAATCATTCTACAAGCAAAAATTCGGGTGTAGTATGGGTAGTCCTTTAAGTCCTGTTTTAGCCAATGTATACATGGAATACTTTGAAACTACAGTAATAAATGCAATAAAAGCCAAAAACATGCTGTGGATGAGATATGTAGATGATATTCTAACATTTTGGGATAATAGGTGTGGCAATTTTAATGAATTCCTTTCAAAATTAAACGCATTAGTGCCCAGCATCAAATTTAAAGTTGAATGGGAAACAGACAACAAAATTCCTTTTCTTGATGTTTTAATAATCAGAGACACGACAAAATACAAATTTACCATATACAGAAAACCAACGTTATCACTTTCATACATTCATTACTTTAGCTATCACGACATTGCTATCAAAATAAATGTGGCCAGCAACCTGTTCTTAAGAGCCTTATGATTTGTTCCCCAGATTTCCTGAAAAAGAATGTGAACTAATTCGTAAGCAACTTTCGTCATTAAATTATCCTGACCATATAATTGAGAAAGCAATTCACAAAGCAAACGTAATTTTCTACCGACCACCTAAAGACAAGACCAGAGATACACCCAACAATAAGAAAAATTCCACACCTGGACACGATTAAGAAGGTGACTCAGACCCTTTTGCATTTACTTACCGAAACACCTTAGCCAAATCCTTGATTAACGTCTAACAAAAGACATCCCCCAAGGACACTGGGGTTTATCAAATCCCATGTCAGGATTTTGACCAATCTTACATCGGATTTACAGGTAAATCACGTCCCCAGAGATTAATACAACACAAATGGTCAGTTAGGTATGTACAACAGAACTCAGCTATTTTCAACCATATAAATGAACATAACCATAGAATAAGCTGGAATTTGTCACATATAATATATAGCAGCAACTGCCGGTACAAGAGTCAAATGATGGAATTGGCCTATATAAAAGAGAGGCAGGTAATGAACATCTCAAAAGGATCATGGGATTCAGATATGATCGACAAGATTTTCATTCAACCAACGCTTAAGAAGATTAAAGGAAGATTATATTATCAGCAGGGGTGACCTAAATTGGCTTGTCTGTGGATGGACCTCTTGGTATAAATACCACCTCATCTGTAAACTTTTCTCATTCATCTACCTGAAGAGGGAGACAGCAGTCTCTGAAATATAGTACTTTTCTCTCTATATTTTGGTGTTTTTATGGGCTCCTTTTATTATATATATATATATATATATATATATATATACTATATATATATATATATATATATATATATATATATATATATATATATATATATATATATACATATATATATATATATATATATTATATATATATATATGCACATCTATAATATATATATATATATAAATATATATTTATATATAAATATTATATATATATATAATAAATCATATATACATATATATATATATATATATATAAATATGTATATATATATATATATATATATATTATATATAAATATATATATAAATACATATATATAAATATATATATATATATATACTATATATATATATATATATATATATATATATATATATATATATATATATATATAATTATATATATATAATAAAAAAAAAAAAAAAAAATATAAAAAAATCTTTATATATACATATATATAAAACATATATGAGTCTGATCACATCACCGTTATTTATATATACGCATTAAGCTACAAATGTCCTTTAATATCTAATTCGCTTTATCTCAGGATTAATATATTTCCATAAATGTTAACTGAAGAGGAATTTTTAGTTGATAATTATTTCGTCGGCTCCCGGGCGCGAACCTAGGAACTCAGAATCAGGATATATATATATATATATATATATATATATATATATATATATATATATATATATATATATATATATATATATATATATATATATATATATATATATATATATATATAACTACCCTTGTCTCTCCACCAAGTCTAGAGTTCGATCCCAAGTCAGACTGAAGCGTTTATGCAAGTTCATTAAATTAATCGTGCGTATGATGACATAAGCAGAGATTTACGTAATACCTGGCAACTAGTTAGCTGGGTTGAGGCATAGATCAGCTGGGAAGTCCCAAATTCCTTCCAGACTCTAAGCAAACCCTTAAGGACAAAGTGATTGTTTGTCAGGAATTTTCTTGACTTCATTTACTACTGGGTGGGGTGACGGGCTGCAGACCGGGACCAATCCACGGATCTTGCAAACGTGAGTCAAGCCCTGGATCACTCAGCTACGGACGGGGACCCTCTTCAGCTGATTACGTCATCCAAAAATTGAGAGGCGGTGTAACCGAAACTGCATTTATACAGAGAGAGAGAGAGAGAGAGAGAGAGAGAGAGAGAGAGAGAGAGAGAGAACTGGTTAACATCACCCTTTGTAAACACCTCTTGCTCGTACTTCTAGTCATTACGCGAATTTCGCTCTAGTTACTAACTAACACAAGTGAGAGCCATAGTCCTTTAAATATACTCAGAGTATATTTAGAGGACCTTGGTGGGAGCTGTACATCCCAAGCGAAGCGTAGCGCATTCAGACGATGTTTTCCGAACATTAGCGTTTATGAAGTTCATTTGGAATGTTGCTCGTGCGAATCAAGTCGTAATTAGGAAAGTAGGTAATTCCATTTACTCTTAGCTCTTATATGTCTCGGTATTATCGTCCGTTTTAACAACATCTGTGTTCGTTGTTGAAAGTAATTGCAAAAAATAAGTTTTTTAAAATTTTTTTTCAAAGTTTGGCTTTTAATTTTCTTTTTGTTCAATTATTGCATTAAGAATAATTTTCTTAGCAACATTTCCTTTTCCTATGCAATCAACACAGGGGCTAGACTGGAGTGAGATGGGAAAATATATGATCAATATAACAATTCTTGGTAAACATTCTCATCTAATGAGAATGTTTAACATCTTAATTGTTAAACGTGAAAGCAGCAGGAATATTCTGATAATATTACGTGTAACTGGTACACACACACGCACACACACTCATATATATATATATATATATATATATATATATATATATATATATATATATATATATATATATATATAATATACAATATACAAGTGTGTGTGTGTTTGCAAGCGAGACTCTTGTTTAAATCTCATTTGAGGGAATACAGAACTTCGTCTTTCCTCAGAAAACGAGAGAATTGGGAGCTGGATAATAAAGTTTCAACTCGACACGCTCATCTGGCCCAGTCCAATTTGTACTGCTCTAGTTCAGTCAGGTACTTTTCTTGTACATTTATATTTTGCGACCACACACGTATTCCGATAATGATGAACACGTTTTGTCATAGTTATGAAGATATGGGAAATAAACGTAATAACTTCACCAAAATAATTTATGGTAATTTTTGTAACCATGTCTCACGGACAGTGAGCGACTTTCGTGTGGTTTTAAATATAAATGATTTCCACATTAATTTTCAATTTTCCATAGCATACAACTCCGTCAAACGCCATTTTAGAGTAGAAATATATGTGAAAAAGGTTTATAATTCAACTTAAATTCATATTAAGATACATGCATTCTCTCTCTCTCTCTCTCTGTCTCTGTCTCCCTGTCTCTCTCTCTCTCTTTCTAGTTCGACGCTAAACCGAGTAAATCGCGTTCGATCCACAGAACTATAAGATAGTTATTTAAGGAGAAATAAAAAAAAACACTGTTAAAGGTTCATCATATATCGGTTGACTTATGCAATGAATTAACAACCTAGTTGATAGCTAACTATCTTGGGTCGCTACTGAGATAGTTGGTAAGAGAGAGAGAGAGAGAGAGAGAGAGAGAGAGAGAGAGAGAGAGAGAGAGAGAGAGAGAGAGAGAGAGAGAGAGAGATCTTTACCTGTTCAAAATGCATATTTCGATAAAATAACGGAAAACGGAAGAACCTAGACTGGGAAATCCCCTTTACAACTGAAAATGGGAGGACCTCGACGGGGTTAATTCGCATAACGTTACTGAAAACAGTGAGGCCTCGACGAGGCAATTCCTCATATTACTGATAAAAGGAAGGTCTCGACAGACGAGGTAAGTCCTCACAACATTACTGATACCAGGAAGGCCTCGACGGGGTAATTCCTCATAACATTGCAGAAAACAGGGAGCCCTCGACGAGGTAATTCCTCATAAGATTACTGATAACAGGAAGGCCCCGAAGAGTTAATCCTCTCATGACATATTAAAATAAAACAAGAGCCCCTCGACGAGGTAATCTCTCATAACGTAATTGAAAACGGGAGGCTTTCGAAGAGGTAATCCTTGTCCAGTCACTGACTTCAGTCAATAGACACGGAAATCAAATACCTCGCAATTAAACTGCTTGTTTTAGTCATCCAGTTGAGAAAAAGGCTTCTAAAGTTCCGGAGTTGGAGTTGTCTAACAAATATTTGTTGAATCTTGTTGGGGTAAACATCAGGCGGGATTATCGATATGAAAAGTTAATTTGAGGATTTGGGAATTCGTCATCTGTCAACGGAAATTTTATCGCCCCGAATTTGTCTTTTTTTGTTGACAGAACACTCGGCGGATTTCCAAGCTGTAGGTCAAAGGGAAGAGATTTTCGTCATAGCTTTTTATTGACTTTAGGTATTCAAATAAGGATCATTTGCTGAATGACAATTATCAAAGTTAATTTACCGATTTTCACTTTTATTTCCTTACTTCCGTATGGAGATTAGGACGATACTTGTGTATCAATTAAACATATATTTTCTGACGATGTGACGTTTACAGAATGTAATGATCTAGAGAATCACACACACACTCACACACGCGCGCTCGCGCGCACACACACACACACACACACACACACACACACATATATATATGTGTGTGTGTTTGCTTAGGGTTTTTGCCATTCAAAATTCTTTAGTCCATTAAATTCTGTAAACGTCACATTAAGAGAGACTGTATGTTTAATTGGTATCCATATATATATATATATATATATATATATATATATATATATATATATATATATATATATATATATATATATATATAGAGAGAGAGAGAGAGAGAGAGAGAGAGAGAGAGAGAGAGTAAGATATGCCGGTTCACGCATGATCTCTCTCGAGTCTCAAAAGGTAATTTTTGAACAGCTACAAGAGATTAAAACAATTATTTAATATTTTAGGCAACTGCGCCCCACGGAGAGCATACAGCCCTCATGGTCTGCATCACAAATCAAATTCTAATATCTATATAATGCCACTACAAATGGAAGTGTTCAGTGGAATGGATTAGCAACTAAATTGATATTATTAACAGTAATTTTTCAACCGTCGCGTAATTATAAATTTTGTTCTGTCTCAGCAGAAATAGAA
>NC_087204.1:32222362-32234862 GCF_015104395.2 Macrobrachium nipponense | reverse complement strand
GTTAATCATATTCTGCTGTTATTATTATCATTATTAATATATTATTATTATTCATCATTATCAATTATATTATTATCAATATATATATACAGAACACACACACACACACACGCATATATATATATATATATATATATATATCTATATATATAATATATGTGTGTGTGTGTGTGTGTGTGTGTGTGTGTGTGTGTGTATGTATGAATTAAATAGCGCAATGATATCCAGCAAGCTGCTACTTATATAAATCACGCAAAGACAATGGAGCAAAAATCTTTGATGTGATACCAATGGATTCAAAGCAGATTCGTTATAGGTAATTACGGGGCAAACCAAGGTTCCGTCGTCCGCTGCGATAATGCATAGTAATTACGGAAAGATAACTAAGAACAATACGATGAGCATAGTTGTAACGGCATTAACAGAATCGATGTTTATTCGTGACATATTCCTAAGTGCCTAAAGTTAATATGAAAAAGGAATTTCATCCTGAGTGAGGCTTCAAAGACAAAATAGTAGGGTCTTATTTTGTCATAGAAGTAATTTTGGAGAAAAGCTACTTTTGCACATAGATTCCTAAATGATAAATTACATTACTTTTTGATGTGCCTATCATAGCATGATAGCCATCCTTCTAGCTAAGGATGAATTCGTAATGCATGGCGTTAAAATTCATCCATATGGAGAAGAGTCAAGATTCAGATAATGGCTTGATAACAAAAGTAAGAAGAGAGAGAGAGAGAGAGAGAGAGAGAGAGAGAAGAGAGAGAGAGAGAGCCTATAAAATGTTTTCTCAAAGACAAACTTGCAAAATTCTTGTTAAAGCAAGAACCAGATTTACCTGTCAGAAGTTCAGAGCCACTTAAGGAATGCATCAAAGAATAAGAAAGAAGGTAACTCGTGAGATACATTTTAGCGGAGAGCAAGAAAAATCTGAAGAGGTTGAACAAAATAAGAAATCTGAAAGCCGAGATGTGATAAAATTGTATATATATATATATATATATATATATATATATATATATATATATATATATATATATATATATCTATATATATAATTTAATATATGTGTGTGTATGTGTGTATGTGGAAAATTAGATGAACGAGCTAAATGTTTCTATTAAGCCATCAATCTAAATCGTATGAACACGAAGTCTGTATAAAATCAACTTCTCATTTTAAATGGTTTAATATGAAAGTTAAAACAAATTAAATGTAAAATATAATTGAAGTTTGTGTGGATGAGCTCAAGATTTTTTTATTCCATCGAAATGAAATCATATTAACAGCATCAGAAATGTACATGCAAAATGAAAACTCTCCTTTTAATTAGTCGATACATGAAAGTTAAGAAAGAGACGAGACTCTTCAAGGTTCTGTTGCTCTCAAATTTCGTTCACATTGCTTTGTGAGTCTCTTTGTTTGACTGTTCTGTTCTGTCTGGTAATATATTCTGCTTATCAGTTCTTTCGTCAACGACGTCAAAAACCTTCCTGTGGTCAGTCAACTGTTGCTGGTAGCAGTGGTTGGCAAAAAGGAGAGAGGAGAAGAAAAGCAAAAGAAAATACAAATAGTATATAATGGATTGTATTCCTTGATTCATTTGAGTGAAACCATATATCAGTTATTCGTTATAAATTCGTGAGATATGCGATCTCTCTCTCTCTCTCTCTCTCTCTCTCTCTCTCTCTCTCTCTCTCCTCCTAGAAGGAGGAATCGACAGCCTAAATCGAAGAAGTTCACATTTAAACAATTTTTACAGAGATGGAAAAAGTAATTAGTTTCCATACACTCTGAGTAAAATAACCAGATGTACTGATGATTTATTAGTAAGACAGAACTGGCAATGCAGTTGAGGATCCCTCTCTAGTTTCGATGTTTGTATTTATTTGGAATTATCAAGGTATGCAATAGAAACCTTCAAGTAACTGATCTATCTTATAGTATGAAATATTTTCAACAAAAGTCCTTTTTCATTCAGAATCACAAAATAAAATAAAGAGACTAAATGTATCACAGGATTTTGAAACCTGAAGTGACTCATCTGGCGTTCTAATTGAAAGTATATTTCTTAAATGAATGAGTAAAATAGCATTTCTGATCCATTTCCTACATATCTCAGACAACCCTCGATCAGGAACCAAAGATTTCATCAGATAAACTGCCCTCCAAAACTTATTGTGTTTTTTTCATAATATTGAAGTGAATTTGGTGAGAAACTGAAAAGAACATTTGCTCTAATTCTCCTCTACTTCTTCCCCGCCCCCCGGGGCCGCAACGCATAAAGAGAGAACGAGAAGTACCTCAAGATTCGACTGCAGGAATATAAATCATCCCAGTTCCTTCTTACAGACAATGCAAGGGACGGCTTTAGGACAGCATTGAGATTCATGCCTTACCCGCAGTGCCATCAGGTTAGTGGGCTGCATAGTACTGGTCTTTTTATATTTTTGTTTCATGTGTGTGAGTGTGTGTCCTAAACTCCTCCAAAAGCCCAACCCAAAAGAAGTTAAATGCTCTTCTTTCAATAGTACGTTATTCATATTTCCATCCCTTTAGCAACTGGCAAAAATATGATTTCGAGAATTTACCACCGATATCATGGAATTTGTGAAGCTGGAAAAAATTTTATTGTCTTTATGTTTAGTTGTACGCATTATCATTATCGCTATTTGAACAAGTATTCTATAAAACTCCAACAACTGCCGATTAAACTAAAGCTGGTTTCACCACAAATTCCAAACATGGCACTGCTGAAAAAAGCTTTATTTGCTGCACACTCCAGTAGGATTATCCAGTATACAATCGCACAGTGATCCCTCTCTATTATTCATATTTTAGAGTACAAGAGATATTTCAGAGTACGAGAGTCTCTTGACATACTATACACAAACACTCACAGGAGAAGCCAAAATAGAGCTACTGAACAAGGAAATAAGTTTGAAATTCGCACTAAGAACTTGAAGGCAATCCATGAAAACATCATTTCAGGTCACGTGTCACTTGGCTGTTGTGGTGTCAATAGGAACACTTCACTCCAAGTCATGTTTTAACGTGGAGCATTTTTAGTTTTCATCAGATCAACATCTCTTCGGTATGTTTAGTTGCAAATCTCTATGATGTGCTGTTAAAACTGTTGCCCAGACTGATAATAATTTTTCTTTTTGATCTTTCATTATGAATTTAGTGTCAGGTGGAGTATATATATGTATGTATATATATATATATATATATCTATATATATATATATATATATATATATATATATATATAATATATATATATATATATATATATATATATATATATATATATATATATATATATATATATATATATATATATATATCTATATATATTATACGGACTGGTAAAAATGTTCTGTTTACAACAGAATTCCATCTAATAAAAGGAGCCCATACAAACACCAAAAATATACGAGAGAAAAGTCTATATTTCAGAGACTGCTGTCTCCCTCTTCAGGTAGATGAATGAGAAAAGTTTACAGAAAAGGTGGTATTTATACCAAGAGGTCCATCCACAGGTAAGCCAATTTAGGTCACCCCAGCTGATAATCTTCCTTTAATCTTCTTAAGCGTTGGTTGAATGAAAATCTTGTCGATCATATCTGAATCCCATGCTCCTTTTGAGATGTTCATTACCTGCCTCTCTTTTATATAGGCCATTCCATCATTTGACTCTTGTACCGGCAATTGCTGCTATAATTATATGTGACAAATTCCAGCTTATTCTATGGTTATGTTCTTTATATGGTTGAAAATAGCTGAGTTCTGTTGTACATACCTAACTGACCATTTGTGTTGTATTAATCTCTGGGGAAGTGATTTACCTGTAAATCTGATGTAAGATTGGTCACAGTCCTGGCATGGGATTTGATAAACCCCAGTGTCCTTGGGGGATGTCTTTTGTTGGACATTAATCAAGATTTGGCTAATGGTGTTTGGGTAAGTAAATGCAAAAGGGTTAGATTTTCCGAGGGTCTGAGTCACCTTCTTAATCGTGTCCAGGTATGGATTTTTATAATACGTGACTCATCCAACAGACTTTTACGCAAGTTAAATAACTTAATAGACAATAGCGCATGGAATAATCTTGAGGCAACAGACAAAGTTTTAAACTTATCCAACACCCCCCTTACTGTATATCAACATTTAGTTTTAAATCTAGGCTTATCCTTTGCCCTTATGCCAGACCGCAAAAACAACCTAGACTTCATAGTGACTTTTGATAAATTCATATCTGACAAAAACTACAGCCGTGAGACATAATGTTTTAAAAGTGAATGTTACTAAATGCTTTAACTGACTAAATAAGAAATATCCTGTTCCCGTAGATTTATGATAGCCATCCACTCGCTAAAAAAGTATGAGTGTTATAATAAGTAGATCCGACAAAGTTGGCAAATCGTAATAATGGACAAGACTTCTACCTTGACAAAATCAACCAGCTCCTTAGCGACACAAACACTTATGACAAACTGACGAAAAATCCCCTCCAAAACGTTCCCACAGAATTTTTTTGGAAAGTAAGATTAATTGGCCATGACAAAAAGAGTATTGAACTATTAGAGAAATGTAAAGCAATTAATCCTAAATTACCCTACTTTTACGGCCTTCCCAAAACTCACAAAGACAAATCTTCCATTCAGACCCATCGTTTCATGTACCAGAGCTTTCAATTACAAAATTTCTAAATGGTTAGCTGGTCCTTTCCTTTCCCCTTTTTTTTAGGCACTTTTTCTCCCGGTCACATTAAACATTCGGAAGATTTTTGTCACAAATTCAGGGAAGCACATATACAACTTCACAACATAAAACTTTTAAGCCTTGACGTAGATTCCCTATCACAAAAGTACAGTACAGGACGTTCTTTTAGTTTTTTGAGGAAATATTATCCCCCTATTCAGATCATTTCCCATTGGCGCTTGACAAATAATAAAGTTAGTTGAATTACGTGCATCTAATAACGTATTTTTCATCGGGGAATCATTCTACAAGCAAAAATTCGGGTGTAGTATGGATAGTCCTTTAAGTCCTGTTTTAGCCAATGTATACATGGAATACTTTGAAACTACAGTAATAAATGCAATAAAAGCCAAAAACTGCTGTGGATGAGATATGTAGATGATATTCTAACATTTTGGGATAATAGTGTGGCAATTTTAAATGAATTCCTTTCAAAATTAAACGCATTAGTGCCCAGCATCAAATTTAAAGTTGAATGGGAAACAGACAACAAAATTCCTTTTCTTGATGTTTTAATAATCAGAGACACGACAAAATACAAATTTACCATATACAGAAAACCAACGTTATCACTTTCATACATTCATTACTTTAGCTATCACGACATTGCTATCAAATAGGTGTGGCCAGCAACCTGTTCTTAAGAGCCTTATATTTGTTCCCCAGATTTCCTGAAAAGAATGTGAACTATTCGTAGCAACTTTCGTCTTTAAATTATCCAGACCATATTAATTGAGAAAGCAATTCACAAAGCAAACGTAATTTTCTACCGACCACAACTAAAGACAAGACCAGAGATACACCCAACAATAAAGATAAAAATTCCACACCTGGAACACGATTAAGAAGGTGACTCAGACCCTTTTGCATTTACTTACCGAAAACACCTTAGCCAAATCCTTGATTACGTCCAACAAAAGACATCCCCCAAGGACACTGGGGGTTTATCAAATCCCATGTCAGGATTTTGACCAATCTTACATCGGATTTACAGGTAAATCACGTCCCCAGAGATTAATACAACACAAATGGTCAGTTAGGTATGTACAACTAGAACTCAGCTATTTTCAACCATATAAATGAACATAACCATAGAATAAACTGGAATTGTCACATATAATATAATAGCAGCAACTGCCGTACAAGAGTCAAATGATGGAATTGGCCTATATAAAAGAGAGGCAGGTAATGACATCTCAAAAGGAGCATGGGATTCAGATATGATTGACAAGATTTTCATTCAACCAATGCTTAAGAAGATTAAAGGAAGATTATATTATCAGCAGGGATGACCTAAATTGGCTTGTCTGTGGATGGACCTCTTGGTATAAATACCACCTCATCTGTAAACTTTCTCATTCATCTACCTGAAGAGGGAGACAGCAGTCTCTGAAATATAGTACTTTTCTCTCTATATTTTGGTGTTTTTAATGGGCTCCTTTTATTATATATATATATATATATATATATATATATATATATATATATATATATATATATATATACATATATATATATATATATATATATATATATATATATATATATATGCATCTATATATATATATATATATATATATATATATATATACATATATATATATATATATATATATATATATATATATATATATATATATATATATGTATATATATATATATATATATATATATATATATATATATATATATATATATATATATATATATATATATATATATATATATATATATATATATCATATATATACTACTATATATATATATATATATATATATATATATATATATATATATATATATATATATATATATATATATATACTATATATATGAGTCTGATCACATCACCGTTATTTATATATACGCATTAAGCTACAAATGTCCTTTAATATCTAATTCGCTTTATCTCAGTATTAATATATTTTCATAAATGTTAACTGAAGAGGAATTTTTTAGTTGATAATTATTTCGTCGGCTCCCGGGCGCGAACCTAGGAACTCAGAAATCAGGATATATATATATATATATATATATATATATATATATATATATATATATATATATATATATATATATATATATATATATATATATATATATACTACCCTTGTCTCTCCACCAAGTCTAGAGTTCGATCCCAAGTCAGACTGAAGCGTTTATGCAAGTTCATTAAATTAATCGTGCGTATGATGACATAAGCAGCGATTTACGTAATACCTGGCAACTAGTTAGTTGGGTTTGAGGCATAGATCAGCTGGGAAGTCCCAAATTCCTTCCAGACTCTAAGCAACCCTTAAGGACAAAGTGATTGTTTGTCAGGAATTTTCTTGACTTCATTTACTACTGGGTGGGGTGACGGGCTTCAGACCGGGACCAATCCACGGATCTTGCAAACGTGAGTCAAGCCCTGGATCACTCAGCTACGGACGGGGACCCTCTCAGCTGATTACGTCATCCAAAAATTGAGAGGCGGTGTAACCGAAACTGCATTTATATAGAGAGAGAGAGAGAGAGAGAGAGAGAGAGAGAGAGAGAGAGAGAGAGAGAAACTGGTTAACATCACCCTTTGTAAACACCTCTTGCTCGTACTTCTAGTCATTACGCGAATTTCGCTCTAGTTACTAACTAACACAAGTGAGAGCCATAGTCCTTTAAATATACTCAGAGTATATTTAGAGGACCTTTGTGGGAGCTGTACATCCCAAGCGAAGCGTAGCGCATTCAGACGATGTTTTCCGAGCATTAGCGTTTATGAAGTTTCATTTGGAATGTTGCTCGTGCGAATCAAGTCGTAATTAGGAAAGTAGGTAATTCCATTCACTCTTAGCTCTTAAATGTCTCGGTATTATCGTCCGTTTTAACAACATCTCTGTGTTCGTTGTTGAAAGTAATTGTAAAAAATAAGTTTTTAAATTTTTTTTTCAAAGTTTACCTTTTAATTTTCTTTTTGTTCAATTAGTGCATTAAGAATATTTTTCTTTGCAACATTTCCTTTTCCTATGTAATCAACACAGGGGCTAGACTGGAGTGAGCTGGGAAAATATATGATCAATATAACAATTCTTGGTAAACATTCTCATCTAATGAGAATGTTTAACATCTTAATTGTTAAACGTGAAAGCAGCAGGAATTTCTGATAATATTGCGTGTAACTGGTACACACACACGCACACACACTCATATATATATATATATAATATATATATATATATATATATATATATATATATATATTATATATATATATATATCAATATACAAGTGTGTGTGTGTGTGCAAGCGAGACTCTTGTTTAAATCTCATTTGAGGAATACAGAACTTCGTCTTTCCTCAGAAAACGAGAGAATTGGGAACTGAAAAAATAAAGTTTCAACTCGACACGCTCATCTGGCCCAGTCCAATTTGTACTGCTCTAGTTCAGTCAGGTACTTTTCTTGTACATTTATATTTTGCGACCACACACGTATTCCGATAATAATGAACACGTTTCGTCATAGTTATGAAGATATGGGAAATAAACGTAATAACTTCATCAAAATAATTTATGGTAATTTTTGTAACCATGTCTCACGACAGTGAGACGCTTTCGTGTGGTGTTAAATATAAATGATTTCCACATTAATTTTCAATTTTCCATATCATACAACTCCGTCAAACGCCATTTTAGAGTAGAAATATATGTGAAAAAGTTTATAATTCAACTTAAATTCATATTAAGTACATGCATTCTCTCTCTCTCTGTCTCTGTCTCTGTCTCCCTGTCTCTCTCTCTCTCTTTCTAGTTCGACGCTAAACCGAGTAAATCGCGTTCGATCCACAGAACTAGAAGATAGTTATTTCAGGAGAAATAAAAAAACACTATTAAAGGTTCATCATATATCGGTTGACTTATGCAATGAATTGACAACCTAGTTGATAGCTAACTATCTTGGGTCGCTACTGAGATAGTTGGTAAGAGAGAGAGAGAGAGAGAGAGAGAGAGAGAGAGAGAGAGAGAGAGAGAGAGATCTTTACCTGTTCAAAATGCATATTTCGATAAAATAACGGAAAACGGAAAGAACCTAGACCGGGAAATCCCCTTTACAACTGAAAATGGAGGACCTCGACGGGGTTAATTCGCATAAGTTACTGAAAACAGTGAGGCCTCGACGAGGCAATTCCTCATATTACTGATAAAAAAGAAGGTCTCGACAGACGAGGTAAGTCCTCACAACATTACTGATACCAGGAAGGCCTCGACGGGGTAATTCCTCATAACATTGCAGAAAACAGGGAGCCCTCGACGAGGTAATTCCTCATAAGATTACTGATAACAGGAAGGCCTCGATGGGGTAATTCCTCATAACATTACTGATAACAGGAAGGCCCCGAAGAGTTAATCCTCTCATGACATATTAAAAAAAACAAGAGCCCCTCGACGAGGTAATCTCTCATAACGTAATTGAAAACGGGAGGCTTTCGAAGAGGTAATCCTTGTCCAGTCATTGACGTCATTCAATAGACACGGAAGTCAAATACCTCGCAATTAAACTGCTTGTTTTAGTCATCCAGTTGAGAAAAAGGCTTCTAAAGTTCCGGAGTTGGAGTTGTCTAACAAATATTTGTTGAATCTTGTTGGGGTAAACATCAGGCGGGATTATCGATATGAAAAGTTAATTGGAGGATTTGGGAATTCGTCATCTGTCAACGGAAATTTTATCGCCCCGAATTTGTCTTTTTTTTGTTTGACAGAACACTCGGCCGATTCCAAGCTGTAGGTCAAAGGGAAGAGATTTTCGTCATAGCTTTTTATTGACTTTAGGTATTCAATAAGGATCATTTGCTGAATGACAATTATCAATTTAATTTACCGATTTTCACTTTCATTTCTTCCTTACTTCCGTATGGAGATTAGGACGATACTTGTGTATCAATTAAACATATATTTTCTGACGATGTGACGTTTACAGAATGTAATGATCTAGAGAACATCACACACACACACACACACACACACACACACACACACACACACATATATATATATATATATATATATATATATATACTTGTGTGTGTATGCTTAGGGTTTTTGCCATTCAAAATTCTTTAGTCCATTAAATTCTGTAAACGTCACATCGAGACAAACTATGTTTTAATTGGTATCCATATATATATATATATATATATATATATATATATATATATATATATATATATATATATATATATATATATATATATGATATATGTATATATATATATATATATATTATATATTATATATATAGGAGAGAGAGAGAGAGAGAGAGAGAGAGAGTAAGATATGCCGGTTCACGCATGATCTCTCTCGAGTCTCAAAGGTAATTTTTGAACAGCTACAAGAGATTCAAACAATTATTTAATATTTTAGGCAACTGCGCCCCACGGAGAGCATACAGCCCTCATGGTCTGCATCACAAATCAAATTCTAATTCTATATAATGCCACTACAAATGGAAGTGTTCAGTGGAATGGATTGGCAACTGAATTGATACTATTAAGAGTAATTTTTCAACCGTCGCGTAATTATAAATTTTGTTCTGTCTAAGCAGAAATAAAAAAAATTAATGCTTCGTTAATTCACGGAAAGTCTTTGAGAATCATTTTGATTTTTCATTAACTGATATAACGTTATTATAAATCTTTTGCCATTGTTAATTACTTACAAGTCTTATTCCTTTTTTCTTTAAATGAAAATGCTAGTTTGATTACTTGTAAATAGATATAATTCGATTAGCAATAATTTTACCAAATGCATAATAATGTATATTCATATGCTTGACCGACATTGTATGCATTTCTACATATGCATATAAACCTGACCTAACATAAGTATTATGGCGAGCGTCACTTGCCAACAAAGACTCATATAATGCCAATGCACATACGAATATGAGTGATACTCACGTGTAAGCTTGTTGGAATGTCTAATTTTACGCATATAATATAATCTCACTCTTACTAGCTTGCGCGAGTTCAATTCGTTGGTGGGGGAAAAGTGTCTCAATTATTCCCAACTGGATCCAAGGCTTGCAGTGAAAAGCACATTCAAATATATACATAGAAATCGAGAAGAAATCGTCATGGATATAAGAAAATATAGGTACATCGAGTTGATCCTGATGAATCTTCAATACCAAGGAGTTTTGATGTTCATGATTTATACTAAAGGAACATTCTGAACGTTTCGGATCCTTACAAACCAGCATTAGACAGAAACAAGAATTCCATTCTATCATGAAGATAAATTCCAATACTCCGGAGGAAAAATGAAAGTTAAATTTACGACTAGCGCAGAGACCGAACGCGGGTAAGCCTTATAAGCCGACGAACAGTGGTCGTTTATCACTCTTTTTGGGAGCCTGAGATTTTTTTTTTCTTTCTTTTCCACTCGGAGATCCACAGAGCCAGCCTGAGATATTGCTACTCCTTTCAAAATCCTCTTTAATCATGGAGGCCGCTTGCATTACATAGGTGAGCTCTTATGACAACAGAGATTTCTCAGACCAAATTAGGATAGGTTTCATATCCTACATCGAGAGGGAAATTGGTGATTTTCTTATTTCATATTTTTAAACGGAAGTAAATGCTATCTCCTATGGCGTAGAATAAATGATAAATATTACAAGAAATAGAGAGAGAGAGAGAGAGAGAGAGAGAGAGAGAGGAGAGAGAGAGAGTGTAATTTGTATCAGAGTAAGTTGTGAACTTCGGCCTCAGCTGGTGATCCACCAGCTGAACTCGAAATACTCAACTTACTTCGATACAGATTTCTTCTCTCTTCTCTCTCTCTCTCTCTCTCTCTCTCTCTCTCTCTCATGTAATATACTACATACATACTACATACATACAAACATACAAACATACATATATACACACACACACATATATATATATATATATATATATATATAATATATATATATATATATATATATATATCTCGCTGTGTGTGTGCTCGCGAGCGCGCGTGCGTGTGAGTGTGTGTGTGTGTGTGTGTGCCGCGTATGTAACAACCATACATTTCATCTAATGCTAACTCTACCTCTCAGTTCTAGTTGATACGGAGGTCGAAGGTAACTCGAATAAGGTATTTATACCCTGACAATAATCTTGGGTAAGACCGCTTTTGGAAATTATGAATGCCGTGGTGCATATCGAGTCCCTGATCAATAGGTGCCTGGGGTTGATTGATGGAACCCTCATTAGTATGCACCTGAGACTCATTAAGGATGTCAGGTGGTAGGCCTGCCTGATTCAGAAGTTAACCTTAATTAACACTAGTAACGTCTGGTGGTATTGGATACCAGATATGTGGATAGATTTCACAAATCAGCAACACAGTCTACAGCATAACAGAAATCTAAAGAAATGTTTCCACTCTGATCAGTAGCACAAGAACCAAACCATCACTTTAATATGCACTGAGGTTACCATAAATGGCAAGAGGAGACCTGAGGTTAACACTGCATGCCGAGCAGTAGCGAGTAAATGTGAATTCGTGAAACTGTCCGGCAGAAGGCGAAGCGAGAATCAAAATAATTGCAGACAACGCAGACGAATAGGAAGAGGATAGAAGGGACAGGATGAGAACGTTGAAAAGATATAGGAAGGAAGAGGAAGACGAGGAGGAAATCCGCCAAAGGGAATAAGGAATAACCGTCCAGGAACAAAAACAAAAGAAGAATAAGTTTCGGAACTGTGAAA
>NC_087204.1:32192362-32214862 GCF_015104395.2 Macrobrachium nipponense | reverse complement strand
TAATATATATATATATATATATATATAATATACATATATTATATATATAGTATATACATATATATAACGCACACACACACACACACACATATATATATATACTATATAAAATAATAACTATTTAGAACAATTCTCAAATATACAATAGATGTTTACAGTGGTAAAAAAAATGCTACATATATAGTAAAATATAAAAATATATATACGTATATATATAAATATTCAAGTAATCAAAGTCCACAATTATGTAAAATGTGTATTAAAAATACATAAAAGACGGGAGCTTTCGTCTACTTGATCAGTAGACCTCATCAGCCGTACTACTGATCAAGTAGACGAAAGCTCCCGTCTTTTATGTATTTTTTAATACACATTTTACATAATTGTGGACTTTGATTACTTGAAAGATTTTCCAGTCACGTTATGGTGATTTATTGAGATATATAAATATATACATATATATATATATATATATATATATATATATATATATGTATATATATATATATATATATATATATATATCAAGGGGCATCCAGGAAAAGGCATCACGTATATTAAAAAAACAGTTTTAATTTGGTGTTTCACAATATCTCACTGCATCCTATAAAACGCGTAAAACATAATAAAATGAATAAAAAAATCACATTAAAACCCGCCATAAATATATTGACATCAGTTTTCTGACTAACTTATCTCATGCTACCACTTTGGACTGACCTTCCCGTAAGAACTTTTCTAATGTCGTTTACAAAAAGAGATCTAAAATTTCCCTGAAATTGCGACATTTGTCATGAAATAATCTAGTGAGGTATTTTCTAATAACACCCATTTTCTGTTGTCTCTTATATATCTACTTATCGCCTCTTTCTATAAATTTTGTTTCCCTGCAGGCTGATTTTCCCATCTTGGGTTTATGATATTCTGTTGATTCTCGCCATGAGGGTTTTCATCTAAGATTTCAAGAGGGAAAGATGGATAACTTGAAGACATTAAAGGCCTCTTTGCTTGGTCCGTTGTTGGAAGGAATTCATATTTATTCATCACTAAAAACAACAAAGTTTCAGATTGCAATATTCATCGGAGAAATGCGACCTTTTCAACACCTAAGCGCCCCCTTTCCCCTCAGGGAGAGACACTAGCACACCCGCCTCAAACAGGGGACGGAAACTTTGGTTTCGCGAAAAAAATAAAAGTTTAAATGACCTCATTTCTTATAAACAGGACGTTTCACAATCTCTCTCCCTGAACTCGGCTGTTTATGAGGGTTCGTCTCAGGGACACACAAAAAAGAGAGGAAATTAAGAAATGAGTGAAGTATTTGCCCATCAAAAGTTTCAGCTTTATGCCCTTATGATTCATTTTAGAGCCAAAAATAAATAGATACATGAAAATAATAAATAAAATAAATCCATATATGAACAAATGAAGAAATAAAAAAATAAAAAAATCAATTATTTTAAAAAAATGATTTTTACATAATATATATATTATGTATATATATATATATATAAAATAATATATATATATATATAATATATATATATATATATATATCTATATATATATATATATATATATATATGTATATATATATATATATATATATTTATATATATATATATATATATATATATACACGTATATACATACATATATATATGATATATATAAATATATATATATATATATATATATATATATATATATATATATATATATATATATATATATATATATATATATAACTAATATATAAAATAAACATATTTTAAAAAAATTATTGGATATTTTTTTATTTCTTCATTTGTTTATATATGGATATGTTTATTTATTTCATATATATATATATAGATATATATATATATATATTATATATATATAATATATATATATATATATTGATATATATATATATATATATATATATATATATATATATATATATATATATATATATATTTTAGATTGGCCTCCCAATCTGACATTTCGTCAGCGAAATGTAATTAGGAAGCAGTAAAGTTTTATTCGCAGTCCCCCAAAATACAATTTATATTCCCTCAGATTAATATAAATGTGTTTGCAATCAACAATACATTTTAATTGGCTGCCATCGCTGAGAATTACAGTCGGTTATGTTTTTTCCGTCGCCATTTTCCGAACAGGGAATTAAAAAACGTTTTAGGTTCTCGGTCATATGCGACAGTAATGATGATGATTTGAATATTGGTCACGAGAAAACGTTTCAAGTTCGTCCAGTAAATATTGTGTTAATAGTTGTTATAAATCTTGTACAGATGATGCAGGTGCAAATGTAAAATTTACTATAAAGGTTTTAACTTCGTAAAATAGTATTAGTATTCAATAACCACTTACGTCATGATTTGATGAAACAGTTGATAGAAAAATAAAGGTCATTAAAAGCATTAGTGATAATAACTGGAGTTATGATAAAACCTAAACAGAACCAGTAATAACTAAGACATCAGCAACCAGTTGAGAGGCCTCAGGAACAGTAGCAGCTCTTTAGTAGAAGTAGCATTTGAGAAACAGTGAACGTTGGAAGAAAAGGAGAGGCAAACGTGTTACTTAACAAGTGAATATTGAAACAAAACTTCGAAGGGAACATCTGAATTCTGCAGGAGTCCTGGAGTGGAAAATCCTTCCTGCTGTTGACAGGTGAGAAATTGGCTCTTCCCGGGGATACCTGACGAAGGGGCGTCCCAGACGAAGGGGAATCAAATGCATAAAGTTACTTGGCATGGTTGAACACGCGCAGGCAAAATGTGTTAGGAGTGTGTCTCTTTCACCACATACATTATACTTACACACACACCACACACACACACACACACACACACACACACATATATATATATATATATATATATATATATATATATATATATATATATATAGTTATATATATATATATATATATATATATATATATATATATATATATATATATATAGTAGTTATAATAATATTTTTACTGTGATATCCTGTTGATAACTCATTCAAGTACTGACCAGACTCAGCTTTTGCTTTACTTCACTGTACATCCACATGTATGTGGCCGAATCGAGAGTAAGAATATATATGTATATAAATATATATATCTATATATATATATATATATATATATATATATATATATATATATATATATATATATATTACATAGGTTTTATAATACTTGCCTTACTAACGCAATAATGACATGACTACTTTAACACTGAAACCCTATTTTGATTAAAAAGGTATAAAATAATAATGTCTACTTACGGTAAACTTTCAAATATAGCTGCAATATTTCCTTATAAGAAAAACCATGATAAATTATTTTTCCAGAATGATCTCGAAAAGATATACGGACGAATGAGGGTATTTTGAAGACCGTCAGCATCTGTCAAAGAAACCTGCAAAAAAAAATATATATAAAATAAAAAAAGATAAATAAATAAATAAATAAATAAAATAAATAAACAAATAAAAAAGTATTGAAGAACTGTTGATGTAGGATTAGGCTGGCCAGAGCCAGCATTGGCTCCTGCTTTTATAAACCCTGGAAACTTAAAAGAACTAACAGTTAAAATCATGAAAATTATCTCATCTATAAAACATTTAAAGCCTTATTTGTTGACCCTTGTAAAATTAGTAGTATAGTGACTCATTAAGACCTTTGCTAATCAGGAAGATGGACACTGACTCTTGATTTGTGCAGAGAAAAGGTCGTCTTATTTGTAACTTCTTAAATCTACAGAAATACGACGAATGAAGCCCCAGTTAAATTAGGAAAATAATGACCAATGCCTTGTGTTTGTGCAGGGAACTATATTCCGGTTTCTAAAGAATTCTTCGACCTCTTGGAATCTGTATTGGTGTTACAGGTATTTTATTACAATCCCATTACACAGTACGCGTGTTTATATCTTTCAAAAAGCCTAAATACTATGAAATACTATATAATATGATTATGCTATCAAGGCAACAGAGACGGAAAGCAATTTTAAATAAACCGCTGAAAAGGTGAAATGAATTTTTTCAAACAAACTATTACCGTGGTGGAAAAGTTTTGATTGGCAGACGCGAGTAACGGAACACTTGAGTAACTGAATCTGTCAGCCTCGGTTGAGATGGAGAAAAATGTCGATTGGATTACGATTCGAATTTAGTCACGTCCCGCAGCTTATAGGATGAAATGGGGGATGGTTCATCATCTCTCTCTCTCTCTCTCTCTCTCTCGCTCTCTCTCTATCTCTCTCTCTCTATATATATATATATATATATATATATATATATATATATATATATATATATTGGGGTGTTGCCTTGCAATTGTTTGACTAACAAGGCACCCCGTTGGTTATTTCTGACATGAGATAATATTCGCAATGTATCGGTTTGTATACATCACATCTTAGACAAGTATCATGTCTGTGATGATATTTCTTCTAAGTTTCCATCTATCGTAGGTAGGTTTGAAGTCGTTGAAACACAGAGTACAAAAATAAGATATATTCTTCTATCTTACATCGTGGAGAGATACCAGAAGGTTTTGATAGGTCTTCAAGCGAAGAGTTCTAGTTGAAGTCTGATATACAATTCTGTTGCGAGTGCATTAGTCGAGTGACATATTCCGCAATGTTATGCAAACACACGAGTATACGGATCTAGGTCATGTGACGTAGGCATAGGCCAACACAAGAACGTCAACATGTATTTTGCCAATGGGGCATCGGTTGGCGTTACCTTTTAAACTGATGATCCAAGTGTATTCAAATGAAGATGTGATACAACGCCAAGTCAATGCAATGTCATCTATTCACTAATTAATATTTAGGAATATTGCAAGATCCTACTAGACTACAGTAGTCATCATATTACACAACAACATGTTTGCTTCTCAGAATGACGTGATACATTCTATTTCATATGTAATTATTACATAATGCTTGGTCCGCTATATGAAAACAAACATTAGATTATAGTTATACAGAAAGTTTGACTTGCACTTGACTTGTAACAGTGTGATTGATTTTTAAAATATAGATGCAAAGCTGTGACAAACATATAACTTCCATTAGAGTGACTAAGAAATGATATACAATTGGTTATATGTAGAAAATCTGATATAGAAAATACTTATAAGTAAAAAAAAATTCATGGTGTACACAAATACAGATTCACGTATGAGGTATAAGACATATGCATATGATATTAATAGTAAATAATAATGATCACGTGATATATAATGATACAGTTATATACTTCTAGTCATGAGGATAAATATACTACAGAAAATACTAATGTACTTCTGATAATTGCATGACCTAAAGATTACATGATAAATATCATATATTAACCGAAATTAGTGGTACCAAAATGTGATAAGATACAAGGTAACAGATTGATTATAGGCTACCAGATTTATTTATACATATATATATATATATATATATATATATATATATATATATATATATATATATATATATATATATATATAATTGATTCAATAAATATGATCAATATATGTGCACTTGATGCAAATGATTAACATAAATGACTAATCTAAGTGATTAATCCTTAGGTGCACTTTATATAAATTCCTAGTATGTACACGCACAAATATATATTGATTCATTGTTTAACTTCTATATTCTTCAAATAAGCATGCTGATAGATATATAATGATTTTGATACTGATACAGATTCTGATTCTTTACTGATACTTTACATATGAATACATAGCCAAGGAGATTCCTACTACACATTTAACTAGCATTTCAAAAACTACTTTTCGTATTTTACACAGTTCCAGACAACCTCCTAGAGTCAAAAGAAATGGCCTATTTCAATGGTTCTAAAACAACAGAAAATTGTCTGGGCAGGGTCCGACGTCTGTGAGCATCCATACTTGTTCTCTGCATCCTATGCCATACAAATACGTTCACGATGATTCAAATCATCCCCAGCACAAGGGTCTGCGCCAGAAAAACGTAGAGGGTTTGAATAACCCTCTTTGGGTAGTAAGCGTGGGAAGTATGTTCCTCTGTAGTCAATTTCGACAGCTGCTGGACCACCTCCACATTAAAAGCGAAATTATGCTGGGATACGGTGACGGTCCAGGAAAATCCACGAAATAAGCCCGCTCACTTATGATGGTGCTTATTCGCTCCACTGCAGCTGTCCGCAGCGACGAACAGTCTTGAAGTTGTAGACGATCTGTCCGGGCATGCGACGTGAAACACTTTGACTGCGAAGCGTATCCAGGTTCCGTTATTCCAGCCTGTAAGCGAACTTATTCTAGTCAAAAGGTAAGGTAAATTCAGACAACGTTCAAGCATGTGAGGGAGAGAGCCGTTAAGGACTAGACCTTACCCAAATGAATTTGCTGATATATTATTGAATTCAAAACAGTCAGCTTACAAACTTTTTTAACCCATGGCATTAGAACAATGAGTGAACCGAACAAGGTCTCTGACGACTGTAAAAATATCCATATTAGAGGAAATTAATACGTATCCAAGAAAAAAGCAATTCGATTTTACCTGGTAGTAATCTACTATAGGCATGTAAGTTGGGGAAACGAGCTATTTTGTAAGATTGCCAGGCAACATAAGAATCGAAGGGAATATTAATCATGATCCTTGCAATTCTCTACGCTTACTAAATTAAGCTGCAATAAAAAAGACGATCTTGTGCCGCCTAACAAAGGTTCATATCTAAGTTCCTCTCGTGCATTCTCTAAGGTTAATGTTAAAACTTTAATAGGCAAGAAATGCAATGAAAGAACTCCCTTTGTAGCTAGTGTAATTTCTCCTATATAATTTTTGGATTTTTTTTTCAATAAAATGTGACATTTTCCCATGAATATGATCTACTTTTTGAATTGTAATATGCTAATGGGTATTACAAGTAATATTGATATCCATGATCTGATTTATATTACTATGAATGCTCGTTTACCAATGTCATAAGCTGATTTATTGACTCTAATTGCCTTGAAGTTCAGAGAAAATTAATTTATTTTGATGTTGTACAAATTCTATTCGCTTATTTTGTTCATTAATTTTAAGACAATTTGCAATTCCCACACCTAAACTTGCAACGGACCCAAAATTATTGAGCACCGCGGATAAGAACAGGTTACGTCTCTCTACTTTATCATGACCTACAGTCCACATAAGAAGTTCACGAGCTAAGCATTCCACTTCAGCTTCTTGTGTTTTTTTGGCAAAACATCAGAACAACAACCACAGCTACAGACAAAGTCTGTGCAAGCGGATTCTCTGGCTTAAAAGAAAAATGACGCTTGTGCAATTGATTCAATGATTCAGCAAACGCGATAAAGGCACTCCTAAGATTAATGGCATCACCACCTGGCAAGAAAACCGCTCGCAAGACACTTCAAGAATTACGTTACTCGCTGTAATAAATACGTCCTCAGTCCTTTCAATGATAGAGCCATATGTAACTGGATATTTTTTTTTTTTTTTTTTTTACTTACAAAATAAGATATATTCTTCTATCTTACATCGTGGAGAGATACAGAGAAGGTTTTGATAGGTTTTCAAGCGAAGATTGCTAGTTGAAGTCTGATATACTATTCTGTTGCGAGTACATTAGTCGAGTGACATATTCCGCAATGTTATACAAACACACGAGTATACGGATCTACTATGAGATTCAGGGCCTCTGTAACACGGTTTTTTGGACTTTGCTCCTTGTCAAAACATCGGATGTAGCTGAAAGTTGACATATGTATATTTTACAACCACACACAAATTTTGTCAGCATTATCAATAACCTAAACCCGATGTTTTAATTTTTAATAGAGTTAAAAATTATCTAGCCGACGCCATGGCCATGATTACGGATGCAAGAGTCGAAAAACATTCATTACTTAAGCAAAGTAAACACCTTTTAACGAAATGTTGCCCCGCCCATCCACTAGACAGAAACTCATTCTCCTTGTTCCATCGGCTCTGAAACCCGAAGACTTTATGAATGGCGGAACGATACATAGATGTAGGTGGGGTATCTGTGCTAGCGTAGTAATACTACTGTAGCAGTAGTGCCGCAACATTATATGCGTAATATACATGAATTAAACGTTTAGGCCAACTGCTGGGATCCTTGAGGATCATTTAGCACTTCTTACAACTACTCGAGAAATTAGTTTTTATAGCCAGAAGTTGAATTTTGTAATCCAACAATGCCCATGGTAGCCTTCAAGTGTTATCCTGAATTATAACGAGGCCAAAGTAGGTGGAGCCTCATGAAGTTATTCTGACTATAATACTGGTGAAGGTTTAAAGCAAAATACGGTACCGGTATTTTTTTTCAGTAAATAGGTAGATAGCCAATAAATAAAATTGCTTGACATTGGTATAGCAGTTATCAAATCAAGCTTATCTACTATGTTTTTGAAAATTACAAACTATTCCCTACATCTTGTCAATCTGATTGTGACCTATAAAGTAGACTGTAATTTCTTAGGAAACTTATTTTGGGAGTTAGACTTATAATCGAAGTGTTTTTTGTATTTATTACCATATTTTGTTGGTTTGTTCATTATGACAATTATCAGTGGAGAGGTTTCAGAGTTCATAAAGGTGTGCTGCTTTGCTTGTATTTAAATTTGTTTGTCATTGTTGCCAGAGGTATAGCCTTCGTTACGTATAGCCAATCATCCATCGAGAAAGAGGGAAGAAATGCTGTCATAAGTTACGTAACGAGTGCGTTCGAAACCTTTTCTCTGAGTAAGTTGGCCCGTCCTCAAAAAAAAAAAAATGTCACTTTTACATTATAAGTACCAAATTTATTCAACCTACGTAATGCAGAATACAGTCAAAATTTATGTGTACATAATTGCGTATTCTGAATAAGGCGTTATATTTATGAATGCATAGATAAAAAGTTATTGCGAAAAAACCGTGTTACAGAGGCCCTGAATCTCATAGTAGGTCATGTGACGTAGGCTTAGGCCAACACAAGAACGTCAACATGTATTTTGCCAATGGGGCATCGGTTGGCGTTACCTTTTAAACTGATGATCCAAGTGTATTCAAATGAAGATGTGATACAACGCCAAGTCAATGCAATGTCATCTATTCACTAATTAATATTTAGGAATATTGCAAGATCCTACTAGACTACAGTAGTCATCATATTACACACAACATGTTGCTTCTCATAGAATGGAATGACATGATACAATCTATTTCATATGTAATTATATATATATATATAGTATATATATATATATATATATATATATATATATGTATATCTGTCTATATATATATATATATATATATATATATATATATATATATATATATATTGTAGGAAGCCCACAAAAATTCGGAAAAAATTGAAAGTTGAAAGTTGAATTTTTGTGGGCTTCCTACAACATATTAGAACACGGATACAGTGTTTAACTTTGCTATATATATATATCTATATATATATATATATATATATATATATATATATATATATATATAGACAGATATATATACATATATATATATATATATATATATATATATATATATATATATATATATATATATATTATATATATATATATGATATGTTCTAATAATTATACATTGCCGGAATGCAACCGTTCAAACTCCAAATTTCAGCCTCCCAGCAAAGAAACTGGGTGAAACACGTCAAATCTGGGTCGTATACCGAAGTCTTTGATTTTCCACAAAAAGGAAAATGAACTGAAAGAATTATTTCTGCCTTGGAAAACCAACCACCTGGGGTTTAATTCTTGAGAATCGAGTTGCACTTCGCTTAGTGGTTCGTAGTGGATGTCAAAATCGCATCTGAGTCAACGAGGAAATTACAGAATCGTTTTTTTCTTTAGTATAGAAACTGACTGAAAATGAAATAAGAGCTTTTGATTGATGTAGGTACAGCTATTAAGTCTTAAGGATTTCCCTAAATGACATTGTTCGATAAGTCTATGGTCAAGATGGGTTTGAAATCTGGGTGTTTCAGGAAGGTGGGACAAATGTATCTTCTCTATACTTTCCAGTTTTCCTAAAAGATTTTACAGAGGCTGGAAATAAAATTCATATTGCACGGGGGTTGAAAGGGAGTCAAAGTTGCTGAGGGGTGAAAAAAAGTGTTTAGAGTGATAAAATCTGGGCTGCCAAGCCAAGCACTAGCACACTTTCGGTAATTTAGTACTTAGACAGTGAGGAGTGAATGGTTGTGGTCGGATGGCAAGACACAAGAGATCCAGAAAGTAAAGGTAGGTTTACATCTACGCACTTTCGTGTTGCGGGCTGTTACGGCGTGGGACCGCAAGAAACTTACAAAATTGACGCGGTGGGGAGAAAAATGACCGTTATTGGGCGGTGTGGGGCGGACCCGGGCGGCGGGTTACGGGCACCTCACAGCGTGTTTTCTTCTGGCAGTGCTAGCGGTAGTTGTTATGGAGTTGGCGCGGTGTTTTTATTGTCATTGTTTGCTATGCAAGCCACGCCCGGTGTTATGGTCGTTGTTGGTATGCCAGGCCACGCCCTGTGTTATGGTCGTTGTTGCTATGCCAGGCCACGCGCGGTGTTATGGTCATTGTTGCTATGCCAGGCCACGCTTTGTTACTTCGTGTAGCGGTGTGTTGCGGGTGGGTTGCGGTGTTGTTGCGGAGTGCGAGCACATCCGCACAAGTCACAACGTGCAAATTTGCACAATTGTTGCACATGCACCGTGCCACATCGTGCCACACCGTGCCAGATATGAACCTTGGGTATATATAGAGGTCTGCCAAGCACATCCTTCATTCCACGCCCAACTACATGGGGACTACGACCAACTACTACAAGAACTGAACAATGAGGACCGCAAAGGACACAAGAACTTTCTACGAGTCTACCCTGAATTGTTCGAGGAGATGGTCGAAAGGCTGACACCCCTGTTGAAGAAGAAGAACACGAAGATGCGGCGTGCACAAGAGGTGGGGACTCAAAGTTGGCAGTCACTCTCTGCCACCTGGCAAGTGGGAGCGACTATACAAGCCCTGCAATACAGCTTCAGTCTCCAAGAGTTCCATATGCCGATTTATCCAGTAGTCTGCCAAGACATTATCGACATATACAAACCAGAAGTGATGAAGTGCCCCAAGACACCAGAAGAATGGAATGACATAGCAAAATGATTAGCCTCCAAGTGGAACTACTTTCATTGTGTGGGAGCCCTGGATGGGAAGCACGTTGCAATCAAGAAACCCAAAGGTGGAGGATCATTGTATTTCAATTACAAGAAGTTCACAGCATCGTCCTCATGGCCCTCTCTCCAATACAAAGTACAAGTTCCTGTTCGTCGACGTCGGTGCAGAAGGAGGTGCTGGGATGGAGGAAACTGGCAGAGGTGCATCCTGGCCAGGGCCATCGCAAACAACCGAGCAGGACTCCCACAAGACAGAAATCTGCCCAACGACGACGATCCCATCCCCTTCCACATTGTCACTGACAATGCTTTCGCTCTCAATACATGGTTGATGAAGCCCTACTCCCACCAATCACAAGATCCCACAGAACAAATATACAGCTACAGATTATCTTGCGCTCGTCGTGTGGTGGAAACGCATTCGGCCTGCTGCAGATGAGATGGCGAGTCTTTGGGACGATGATGCAACAGGATGTACAGGTGTGCAAGAAGATAACTTTGTGCGCATGTGTCATGCACAACCTGGCACTGCAACGCTACCCACTTGCTTGCACCGACGTCGACTATGAGGACAACACCATAACGTCGTAGCAGGTACTTGGAAGGAGGAGTTGCTGAACCTCATGGAACGACTCATGGCAAGAAGGGGACGCAAACTACAAGCGTCGAGCGCGAAGGCCGTCATATGGAGGAGTTATGGAGTTTCATTTGACAACATCTGTGTGTGCATGTATGTGTGAGAGAGAGAGAGAGAGAGAGAGGGTATGATGCTTACTGTATGGCTTAACGACTGTATTGGCTGTTGGTGAGTTCTGGGATGTGTGCTGTTAGAGATCTGTGTTTTGAGTGAGAGTTTTTCCAGTGAGTCTTTGGTGAGAGCTGGTGATAGTCGGTGGTATCGGCAGCGATCTAGTGAAGGCAGTGAAATTCGTTTGAGTTGTGTGTTGCTGATTTGTTGTTGGTTATTTATTAAGTTTTGATGTTAATTGATTTAGAGCTGTGCTGTTGGATTTGTTGTGCTTGTGAGTTTTTGTTGAGTTATTGTGAGTTTGTTATGGTTGAGGGTTTGTTGTTGGAGCTGTTGTTGTTTCTTGGTGGGTTGTGAGTTGTTGAAGGTTGTTATTGGTGAGCTGTTGTGATTCCTTGGTGTTGTTAGTGGTGTGTGTGTTGCCTTTTTGTGTTGTTGTTTTGTGTGGGTTGTAGTCCTGGTTGTTGTGTTATTGGGTTGTGGTGTGGTTCTTGTTGTTGTTGTTGTTGTATTTCTGTGACCTTAACCAGCGGACGGCACAGGATAGCCCTAGATAGTTTTGGATTGGTAGTATCATGTGTTTTTGTTTTTTCGTTTTGCTTTTGTATAGTGTTGGTAGGTATATGTGTTTTGCTTTTTTGTTTTGTTTTTGTATAGGTGTTAGGTCAATTGTCCTGCTGTATTTGTTTGTTGTTAAGAAGAAAGTGTGACTCGAGGACGACCAGCTACTGACGAGTAGAGGACCCAAAGAACTCTGAATATAAAACGTAACAAAACAAATGTAAATAATTGTAAATAACATCAAGATATATTTCTCATTGTTTTATACTCCCATACTTTGGTATTATCCTAATAACAATAATAATACAATAAATAATATTGGTATGATGATTGGTACATATAAAAATTATGCTGGAAAAATAAATTTAAATGAAAGTTATAATAACATAATTCATAATAATGAGACAAATGAGAAGCAAATGATGGACATAACAAACATGAAATATAAGAAAAATGAACATAAAAAGCATAGAAAGTAGGAAATAAACTTGAAAAACATAGAATTTCAGAAAATAAACATGAAAAAACATAGAAAGTAAGAAAATAAACATGAGAAACAGAATATCAGAAAATATACATGAAAAACGTTAGAATATCAGAAAATAAACATGAAAACATAGAATATCAGAAAATAAACCATGAAAACATAGAAAGTAAGAAAATAAAAACATTAGAAATATAGATATCAGAAAATATACATGAAAACATAGTATATCAGAAAATATACATGGAAAAACACATAGAATATCAGAAAATAAACATGAAAAGCATAGAATGTAAGAAAATAAACATAAAAAGCATAGAATGTAAGAAAAGGAAAATAAAAAGCATAGAATGTAGAAACTGAAATTGGGGACTTGGTTTTTTCCATAACATATTCAACTGCAAATATCATATATTATCAACTGAGGCCAATATGTCTTTAGTATCTTACTGATTTTTCATTGTTCCCCTGTAAATAACTATGTCCAGTCAATGTTAATTACTGTTTCATTATCATATTTGTATGTGTTCATGTTCATTTGATCATGTTCTCAATATGATATTATTGTTCTTACCTTGTATGTTATTATATCATTTGATGGCCATATTTATCTAATGTTACATTTCATTTTATATTTAAGTTATTTTCCGAGTTGTATTCATTTCATAGGTCATATGTCATATTTCATGTTAAGATTTCCTGTTATATTTCTTCACGGTATTATTCTTTCTGGCCATGCTCTTTCATTATTCAATTGCATTTTATATTTCAAGTTATTTTCCGAGTTCTATTCATTTCATATTTCACATATATTTCATTTTATATTTCCTGTTATACTTCTTCGTGTTATTATTCTTTATGGCCATGCTTTTTCTTATTCAATCTCATTTCACCCAATCATATCATATATATTGTCATGACATACAAATTAAGCATCAATAAGGAAAATGTAAAATGGAAGTCACTATTTCAACATATTTATTACAAAAAGAAAAATTATTATTATGAAAATGCAAACTAATTCAATCTTACAAAAATAAGTAAAATACAATTTATTCTAAGAAATTAACATGTTTATTTACAAATTCACTCTATTGTTTCTGGGTCAATGTCCTCCTTATCACCTGGGGAGATGGACAAGTCGTAGGTGGGTGGATCCTCTGCGGCAGAAGGTTTTGGTGTCGAAATACTGGCGCCAGGGGTAGGGGCCGCAAGTCTGCCAAGAGACTGTTGACCAACGGCGACATCGAAGAAGTGGAAGGTCGAGGAGAAAAGTTCAGTGGTGTCGAACGTCCACTGGGAAGAATGTCAGTGTGCCTAGCCTTGGCGCCGGAGTTGTGTACCCATGATGAACTACCTGCTGCCTGCGGCTGAGCCATGCTGTTGAAGGTGCGGATCATAAAAAAACACAGATTGGGGGTTGAGACGTGAACCACTGGTGTGGTGATGCCCGAACCGTTGCAATGCAGAAGGTGTCAAAGTTCCAGGTTTCGTCTGCATCTCCTTATCAATTCGCAGGGGCGGGGCATCCAGTGGAACAACCGCCACGAGCCATGGCCTCTTTCGTGGCCGCATCCTCTTCCTCGGGCCCCTTCAAACTATGACAAATCTTGATGACTTGCTTGAAGAACTGTTTCTGGTATCTTCGAGGCCACGTACCCTCCCAAGCGCTGCAATCAAGTACTGCACAAACACGCGATGTCACGGTGCGTGTTGTCCTGCGCTTGTGGCATCAGTGTGTTAATGCTTGTCATAATCTGGGTCAGTTGAGTCTGCAGACCTTCTGTAGTCATCTGACATGTCGGCGGATAGCCGTCGGTCCTTTGGCAGGTTCGTCGCTCTCTTCTGCTTCAGCCACCCCTCCGCTGCATCAAAGAGCTGATAAGCCCGACATGTTGGTAGAGGAATCGTCTACATCGGTTCTGTGCGACGATAGAGGCAAGAACTGATCGCTGGCTACTGTGCTTTCGTGGGCGATGTGTCCTCCCAGGAATGCCCACGTGGTCATCACCTCCTCCTCCCGTGGTGTCCTGTTGCGTGCAGCCGACCCGCTCTTGTATTCTCACTTCTCGATCTTGCCAAAGTCCGTTCGGCGAGCCTCGAAGAACTTGCAGATCTGCTGGAAGCTGCATTCGATGAAACTTGCTGCCAGTTCACGCCAGAGTTCCTCCTTCCTCTTGGAATTCGACCATTGCCTGTCCCGCTTGTCGTACAAGGTAGGGTGGGCCTTGAATTCCACGCATGACTTCCTTGTCCTCTGGCGGGAATGGGTAGTCTTGAATGTCCTTCTTGCTGGGGCGGTATCGTTCTTTGGTTGCACGACGATACCACTCGGGCCTGCGATGTCCTGGGATTCCACAATGGATATGGTCAGCTCAACGTTCATCTCTTCCTCATGTTCCAAGGTCTCTGACCATGAGAAGGCTGCATTTCCTGGGTGTCCTGGCTGTCCTGGGTGTCCTGGGACTGCTTGGTAGGCCTGGGGGTGGTCTTCCATGGGGGCATCATGTCATGTGGCTGGGAAAACATCGCTGGGAAAATGTGGTGGGAAAATGTGGCTGGTGGAATATGGCTGGGTGAATGTCCCTGGGTGAGTACACGTGGGTGAACGTCGCTGGGTAGATGTTGCTTGGGTAGAAGTCGCTGGGTGAATGTTGCTGCCTAAATAGATGTTTGCTGGGTAGAAGTCACTGGGTGAACGTTGCTGAGTTAATGTCGCTGGGTGAACATCGCTGGGTAAACGTCGCTGGTTGAACGTCGCGGGTGTGAACGCCCCTGGGTCAGCGTGCATGGGTCGCATCATCCCTGGGTGAACGTCACTGGGCGAGAGAGGCTGGGTGAGCGTCGCTGGGCGAGAGAGCTGGGTGAGCGTCGCTGGGCGAGGAGAGCTGGGTGAGCGTCGCTGGGCGAGAGAGGCTGGGTCACAGAGCGGGTGGTCAGTCAGGCAGTCACAGCGTGAATGATGCCCCAGTGGTCAGTCAGGCCCCTTTTATCCTCCCCAGAATGCACGCCAACCTTCCATTCAATCGACCTACTGAGACGCCGTAACACGCCGCACGCCGCACGCCGCACGCCCCGCAGCATGTGTGCGGCATGCATTAATCATGTATGACGGCACCGTAGGGCACCACACGGCGCCGTGACATCAGGCCGTAACACTCCATTGCGGGTGGTACGACATGGTGCGGTGTGGCACGGAACCATGCGGGTTCTTACCTCTTTTGTTGCGAGGCCACGCCACACCGCATACGGCCTCGTGCGACTTAATCAACCCGCCAGACGCTGCTCAAAAATTTGAAATTATTTAAAATCCAGGCGGCGTCGCGCTGCTTTAACGGTCTTCGCCTGCCCCCGCCAGCGAGGTGGCACGCTTTTGGTGCGTTTATAGTGCGGTTTGTAACGATTTCTTGTGGTCCCACGCCATAACACCGCCCGCACCATGAAAGTGTGTAAGTGGTAACCAGTCTTAAGGGAGATGGAGAACAAGAATCTAAGGTGAAATTGGGACTGGAATATAGAATTTAGGCCAACGCCAGGCACTGGAACCTATGAGGCCATTCAGAGCTGAAACGGAAATTGACAGTGAAAGGATTGAAAGGTGTAGTAGGAGGAAAGCCTCGCAGTTGCACTAGGCAAACATTGATAGGAGTGGTTGGAAAGTAAGATGGAAGAAAGAGAATACAGTGAAAGGTACAGTGAAAGGAATGAAAGGCGTTGCAGCTAGGGGCCGAAGGTTCGCTGCAAAGATCCTTGGGTAATACCTACACTGGTGGAATTAAGAGAAAACCCCCATAGTTGCCCTACAAATCAATGCTAAAGCGGTTGGACAGCAAGAATGAGGAAAGGAAGCGAGGATAGAAATAAAAATAAGATGTAGTTAGTGGCCAATGGACGCTGAATCACCCTTTAGCAATGCTTACAGTGCACCACTTGAGATGCACTGACTGACACCCTCCAACCGGAAAGGTGAAAAGGGTATCCAACCGTTATGGGAACGAAAATGAAATTCGTGTTCACGACAAGGAGGAACGCAAGGGGAAACTCAAGCTTTCAGAGTATGACAAGTAATTCAGATTAACGAAGGATGAAAAGGCAATTGAAGGGTTAGACGAATAAGAAAAAAAAATCAGGCTTATAAAATAAGAATGAAACCTAAGGGTACAGATGCTGAATAAAAATTCAATCTTACGATAGCTGGAAGTGGAATTAAGTTTAATAAGAATTAAATCCAAGAAGTAAAAACGGATTTGTACTAGGCAGGGATGAAGTATAAAGGATTTGTACTAGGCAGGGATGAAGTATAAATGTTTTATATCGATGACAATTGAATCAGTATCACAGGGGATTTTAGCTTCATGGAAGGTTAATAAAAGTTTAAAGGCTAGAATTATTACATCCACCATTTAAAATAGGCTGATTTGCTCATGTCAAGCTAACATCCACTTGATTTTCCCACATTTTGAGATCTTCACTTTTAATATTTGTACTATGAATAACCTAGGTAAGCAAAAATATAGATTTAAAAGCAACACATCATTAGCAACTTGGATGCCTTTGACATAGGATGGTACTACATTACTAGAACCTAAATGGGACTTATCGTCAACTAACACTTTTATGGACTTATTTAATTAAGAGCAATTAAAAAAAATAGAGAGCAGATTTCAGAGAAAAAGAAACTAACTCGCTCTCTAACTCTTTCACTCTTTTCAACCTTCTCCTCTCTCTCTCTCTCTCTCGCTCTTCCTCTCTAACTCCCTCCCTCAAAAAAATAAAATACTCCCTCCCTCAAAAAAATAAAAACTCTCTCTCACTAACTAACACCCTAAAAAAAAAAAATCGAATCTTAGCCCTAAACTTATTCTTCACAGGCTGGAAGCACTCGAGGTTTGATTTTGTAATTCAGTTCCCAACCAAATTTGTTGGGAAGTTTATTCCATCAAAAGGGGCAAATCCATTTATATACCAGAGAAAGATTTAAAATTACCATTTTTAATGACATTTTATTTGACAGTCCTTTTACCGCCTAAATACTGGGCCAAGTATATTTACACACAGCTTAATTTTCGCCAGACTTTGTAGAACAAAATAAGAGGCAACGGTAACTTAAAAAAGTACTAATTTCTTACTGATCCCGTTATCATAATGAACTACAATGGAAGAAAAAACTTCCCAATGGTATATTGGGTGTATAACAATTTTACCGAAAAAGCAACTTTATCTGAATCGACTTTCTCTATAATAAAAATAGCTTTGGTTTCCGTTGGTCTCTTTCAGTCATCAGTTGCACTCTCGACATGAGAATGCCCTAAACAATTACAATCCTAGGATATCTTTATTTTTGGTTTGGTCAGCTACTTCTATGATTTCAGATAACGGCAGACTACTACGAATAGATTTTTATTACTTTGTCCAGATTAGAGAGCTGTATCCTTTATTTTGCCTCCGCTTAATTAAGGGATATATCTTATACAATTTCTTTATGGGCCAATAAAAAAACTTACAAGCATGTGAGAGGCAAGAATAAAACCTGATGGAACCAAGGCTAGAATAAAAATATTTCAAAGTTAACAAAATACTTGTATTTTGGGTCACGAAAGTTTATTGGTCCACAAGATGTCTGTAACTTTGCCCATGAAAAAAACTTTAATCTTCAAGGGAACGACCAAGCAACTCAAAAGCACCTTTTGGTGAAAGATCGATCTTCTCTTGAAGTTCAAAACTTAGTAGATTCACTCAAACACTACAATTCTCGAAGATTAAAGGTCAGGTCGGTTCGAAGCCTTTGTAAACCGTTGTACTGTGGTAACCTTTGGATTCGTCAGAACTACCAGCCTGAAACGGAGGAAAATGTGACAGATTGGGAACCATATAGCCAATAATTTCTCTTAATAAAATTGACTAAATATTAGTAGTGTTCATGAAGGTGAAAAAACCCTCTGGTCAAATGAAATCTAATTAGATATGATGAAAATATCATAAGTAGCAACGATACTATTTGGGCTGCTGTTATTACCAGATCCATTACCCAAGGTACTCGGTAAATCCAGATTATAAACTTTATTTAAAACAGTATTTCTGGTGTTGTAAAAGGAACACCAAACTTTAAGAACAAATCTCACGTTAAATGAATTAAAAACTTACTCTACCTATGAAACTCTTCAAGGTGGTAATTGGAACACTGACATTCAATGCAAGTTTATGCAATTTTTAATTTTGGGCAATTCATGTCAACAAAACCTGGTGGCCCCTTCGGAATTAAAGTTTTGAATCTAAAGAATGAATGTCAATATATAACTGAAGCCAAAGACTTTACTCCTGGATTTTAATTGCTGGTTTCTTGACGAATCCCACTGTGGACATGTATAGCGGGCCGTAGAGCCCACTATACATGCCACAGGGGGTACCTCCACCCCTTCAGGGGCGGCGCCCCTGAAGGGGTGGAGGTGAAGGAAGGGAACCTGGTGCGGAGTCTGAGAGCTGACACCGATGGACACTCTCGAAGCGCCGTGCCATGGAGGGCGTGAGTGCAATCTCGTCCTGACGCAAGAATCCACAAGAGTCAATCTTGAATGTGCAATTCCACGCTCAGCTTCCCCTGAAAAATGTCAAGTGTTAATATTGTTTGAGAACGTATACACGCCGATTGACATTAAATTTGTTCAAACGTATATATTTCTATGCGTAATAACCAGTATAATAAAACTATATACGCCTGATATAAAAATATTCATATTATAAAAATACATTTATAATGCAAAACGTTTTATGTTGAAACAGACCGTGCTTCGTTCAAATCAGAATGAGATTTCATCAAAATGACAAAAATTTGCATATAGGATTTAGTCTAAATTTGATTGCGATTACTTAAAAAGACAGAATTAGCCTTTAAAATCATGTGTCCATTTAGGTATTCTGAAACTAGTAACGGTATAAAGTTTCCCTCATCCCCATAAAATCACATAAGGTATATATGAATACAAAAGCATGAAAATGTTCTACCATCTTGCAATAAACTAGCTGACAATCCAGGTAAAACAAAAGTCAGGCAGTTTTATTATAGGGGTAATTAATTAAAACTTTCCAATATTAAATGAATTTTCGAAACCATTAAGAAACGCGGAACGTATAGCCACTTAGCCATCAGAATCGATGGAGATCATTCAGGAGAAAATTTGTAGCTTTTGCCCTCTGGACTATAAAATGAGTTATTGAGAGTCCTCAAAAATAACTTATTTTCCACAGAAGCGGTACTTCAAAACTAAACGTCGAGCCCAATAGATCCTGGAGAGGAAAGTAAATTTCAGTTTTTGCTTTATACCTAAATAATTGAGAAGTCGGTAAACTTATTTACAAAATCAGTAACAATCTTAATTTCAAAGCTCAACCAAAATTCTTTACAACCAAGTGCATATCTGCAGTGTCTATTTTCATACACCTTTAGTGTCATGAAATGCACAACAAAATAAAACAAAAGCTATTAACCATAATGCGTTCCATATATACTAAAAACAAATGAAACCAATGTAATGGCAAAGTACGTTGAAATATTATCGTTGACGCATGATCACTTTAGATTTACTAGAATATCCTTACCACTTTCCGGAGAAAACCAGGGAACCTCATCGAGGGAAACGCTGGCTGCTGATGCTGAACCGCCAACAACGGAAGACACGTCGAAATGATCTTGAACTGCCTCCTTAGGCAGTTAAGAAAAAAAAAATGAGCTTCATGAAAAATTCGGCGATCCCTTAAGAGGTCCAAGTTTCAACCCCAAGGAGACCGACAACCAGAAACAACCGATTCCTGTCTGCCAAGGAATAAGAAGTCTGGCTCGGGAAATGTCATTCCAGTGTGCCCCGTGGAAGAAATTTTGAATTTGGTTTCAAGAGCAAAATATTTGAATGCTTTGGAGATGGGAATGAAAATAATCGGCTTTGGTTATCGATTATACGTAGTTCACCTTTTGAAACTGCCTTTTGTTTAAGATACAGCTCAAATAAAATACACATTTTGTAATTTTTTATCTGTTTTCTAAAAGACAGTTTCATTGCTACAAAGAAAGCGGGATATTTAATTGGGACATTGCAATGACACACACACATATGCATACCCACAGACATGAACACACCACACACAACACACACACACACACACACACACACACACACACACACACACACACATATATATATATATATTATATATATATATATATATATATATATATATATATATATATATATATATGAAAAATAGAATATTATTCCAAGGGAGAACGGCTGGCTTAGTTGGAGCCTTCTTATCATTGAAAAACTATTTGAAAAATGTATGCAATATTTTACTTCTGTAGTGATTAACAAAAAAAAAACATCAAAGAATTTTTTTTTATTATCTCATAAAAAGGGAATTGATAAACTTGCATCAAAAGCATAATCTTAATCTTTACAAAAAGCGTCTTTGGCAAGAGAGCAGAATCAGTTATGAAATAATATCTATTTATTAACTGCGCATCCATATAAATATTCCACTCGTTCTGGAAAAAACAACCCTTCATCATCACAAGAAACGTTTTCATTTGAGAAGAAAGTCGACTGAACAAACATTTTCCCAAGGTCTGCTGAAAAATATCCCTTGGTCGTCACAAGAAACGTTTTGGCTCTGGAAGGAGTTCCAGTGAACTGAACGTTTTAACAAAAAACCCCGATTCCAAAATCTGCAGCGAGCAATTGAGAGACCACGAACGTTCAACGTTGAATCCGGGAGGGTGTGGTGGGTGGGGGGCGGGGTTGATGTGGACATAAAAAACCGCTTTCATGACATTGGCTGAAAAAGGTGATGTGGAAAGTGAAACCTCTTTCGTGACAGCGGCTGAAAAAGAATTGATTCACTCGATTGTGAAACCAAATTGCGGTTAGCTTCAGAGGTTGTGCGTGAGCGGGAGGCTTGGAATTAGTTCGCGCTTAATGGTGCTGCTGGAATCTAATTCACTATTTCATACTGTAAAGCAACTTGGAAAGGCGTCTGGCCTGGTAACCGAATTAAATGGAACACCTGAGCTGAACCGCTGGTTGTAATAGTATATTATCTCTTTAATACTTTCTTCTTTATATAATTCACGAAGAAAAAACATTTGCTAAAGAAAATTATTTATTACGACAAATCGATTTCGTTGTAGATCTCGTAATTGAAAAATTGAAAAAATATATAATTTGAAATTCATGGAACTGATATAAAAGACTGACTGAGGAATGTATGCTCGCTACTTATAAGTACCTCTTATAAAATATTGAGTGAATAATTTTAGTCACACTGCATAAGCCTAAGACTTTTGAAACTAAAATGTACGAGAAACAGATCACTTTGACGTCAAATGGCTATCTGCTTCTATGTGGCTAATAAAAAGAGCCATTGCTACCTACTGCTGCTCGTGATGAGGATGAATCGTTCAAGGCCTCTTCATAATGATGAAGAGTGAAAAAGTCCAGACCCCATCCACAGACTTATA
>NC_087204.1:32169862-32184862 GCF_015104395.2 Macrobrachium nipponense | reverse complement strand
ATATATATATATAATATATATATATATATATGTTAAATGGTACAACCCTTTTAACGTCTATTCACAAAGTAAATCAGAATATTTATTCACGTTTTAAATTGTGTATTACCCATTTAATGTATATTCAAAACAGAAACTCCAATGAATTAGTCCACTATAAAAAATGTTAAAATGATTTAAGAGATTCGATAACCACCAAAATAAAGAACGAAATGACAAGGTGAAATGGAAGAGTGGATATATATTTAGAACTCGAAGTCTACTTCTTTTCAATATCACCGTCACGTGGAAATCATAACTCTCCTTGGCTCACCCCTTAAAGGATTTGGAAAATAAGGAGAGAAAAAATAAAAAATCCTTCGCCTATCCTGCTAAAGGAAACACGAGACCAAAGTTGTATTCCCTATTAACAAACTTTGGAAAAATGAGCTTCTAGATTTTTGCTGATTAAAACTTTTAACGATTCCGATGGATTAAATATAAATTCTAATCAGTTCAAATGATTTAAAAGTTTTTACTTTTTAAGTTGAATACATCAAAATTCTGATCAGGGAAATGATCTGGAAGTTTTCACCATTCACGAATAACGAGTCAAAATCCTAATTTGAAAAATGCAATGAAAGTTTTTGGTATTTATTATATTCGAATACTAACGAGTAAAATCATAAAAAAACAATTTAACTACGAATATAAGAAGCCGAAAAGCTATTCGTCCAAATGATAGAAACAGGTTATATATATATATATATATATATATATATATATATATATATATATATATATATATAAATATAGTAAATATATATATATAAATATATGTAAAATATATATATATATATATATATATATATATATATATATTATATATGTACATATATATATATATATATATATATATATATATATATATATATATATATATATATATATATATATATATATATATATATATATATATATATATATATATGTACATATATATATATATATATATATATATATATATATATATATATATATGTATATATATATATATATATATGTATAAGTCATTTCATATTACCGTGATTCATATACATACATCGAGCCACTGTCTTTAATATCTAATTCGCTCTACCTCGGAATTAATATATTTTCATATATGCTTAACCGAAGGGGAATTTTTTTTTCACGATAATAAATTTGCCTGGTCCCAGGGCGCGAACCCAAGAAGACATTTAAATCCAGGAACGTCAGTGAAGCTTTTACCTACCCCACCACCGCGAGTGTCTTCTTGGGTTCGCGCCCGGACCAGGCAAATCTATTATCGTGAAAAAATTCCCCTTCTGGTTAAGCATATATGAAAATATATTAATTTTCGAGGTAGAGCGAATTAGATATTAAAGGACATTGTGGCTCGATGTATATATATATGTATATACGTACATATATACATACACACACACACACACACACACACACACACATATATATATATATATATATATATAATATATATATATATATATATATATATATATATATATAAAAAACACTTTATACTTCTAAACGTTTAATTTCTATATAAGAAATAGGCTCAATTTGTGTCCTTTTTAATGCGATTCGGTTCCATTCCCTCTAATTGTAGGCACGCAAATATTCACATACCAATTTCTAGTCTATCATAAAGGCTCTCTGTTATTTATTAATTCTATTGACATCGTCAGTAGGCGCGAGCATGCGCGCTTCATAATTGCAGAATCAAGCTCTTTACGCACCCCAGGATTGTTGGTATTCATGAGATCTATTTGGCAATTGTATAGTAATTGTCAAGTCTCTGTTACATTCAGCTTTTCGCTCTGTATCATAAAACAAGTAATGGAGACCTCGTTGGTTAATTGATGTCTATATGGTGTAATTTTCAGCGCACACAAACACAAACATACATACACACACACCACACACACACACACACACACACACACATATATATATATATATATATATATATATATATATATATATTTACGTCTCCATTACTGTGATTATACAAATTGTGCACAAACCACACACCCCACACACACAACACTAACACATATATATTATAATATATAATATATATAATATATATATATAATATAGATATATATATATATATACTATATATGATATATATATATAGATAAATTTATTAATATATAAATATAATATATATATATCTATTATGCGATAATATATATATATTATATATGATATAAATTCATCATATATATATGTAGGCCCTTCCATTATCTTCAAAACATTTCTGCTTTTCTATTTTGCTTAATAATCCTACATTTTGTCTTTCGATTCATTTGAATTGTTGTTCTCTTAATCATTAGTTGCTCATTTTTTTTTCATATATTACCACTAATTATGCATTTTCAGTATCTACTCTCTCTCTCTCTCTCTCTCAGTTAATACTTCCAAACAAAATAGGTAAACCAGCCTGTACTATAAAAAAAAGCACCAGTATCTTTAACACCGAATACCGTATTAAAAGTAACTTTTGGACCTAATAAGGGACCACAATTTCGACTTTTAAGGCACAATTTAATTCACTAAATAATATTTCTCGTGGATGTTTTTATTCATCCGTATATGTCCATTTATTATTTTCTTGCATAATAATAATAATAATAATAATAATAATAATAATAATAATATAATAATAATAATAACCGAGGATGTATGTGCGCTACATAGATGACACCTTCGTCTGCGCCGACTCCCAGGATGAGATAGAGCAGCTGCGACGTGCATTCCATGACCACAGCTGCCTCATGTTCACGATTGAAACATTGCCAAAATCGCTGCCTCCCCTTCCTGACGTCCTTGTCGAATAGCGAGATTCCAAATTCAGCACGAGGGTGTACACGAAGCCGACGAACCTGGGAATGTGCATGAACGGTGAGAGTGAGTGCCCTGAGAGGTATAAGCGCTCCACCATCAGCGCCTTCGTCAGGAGGGCCCTCTCACACTGCTCCTCCTGGAATGACACACACAGTGAGTTGGAGCGCGCCGCCCAGGTCCTCGTCGACAACGGACACACCAATCGTGCTGTTGATGAGTCAATAAGGAAAGCCTGGTACCACCGGGAACCCCGCCCCGACGTTGCAGAGCCCATCAGCTTTTCAACAAGGGGCACTTCCACCGGAGGTACAAGGAGGACGAACAAGCCCTCAAAAAGATCATCGAAGAAACGTCAGCCCCGCCGACCCAGACAGAAATATTAAGATGATTATATATTATAAAACGAAGAAGACGAGCAGCCTGGTGATGAGAAACAATCCTTCAGCGCCACTGCAGGATCCCTTGAAGAAGACGAGTGTGGTCTACCGTCACACATGCCCCGTCCGAGGATGCCTCGGCAAATACGTCGGTATGACCTCCATGCGTTTCTCCAAGCGAATCTCCTGCCAGCGCCCAAGAAGGAGCCATATTCAACCACGCCAGGACTGCCTCATAACAAACGGATAAGAAGAAATGATATTATCCCTAATATCACCATAATCGATCAAACAACGGATCCCCGACGTCTGCGCCTCCTAGAAGCCCTCCATATAGGCAAGGAGAAACCAAACTTGAATATCACTCAAGAAACGTTTCTCCTTCCCACCGCCGCCGGGAGAGCAGCGACGCGACGCGATGCCAGATAATCAGGAACCCCCACAGGATGATACGATTCCTGCTACAGACGGAATTCCTGACGTTCATCCCCAGGCACGGCTACTGTGGTGCTCGCACGAGAGAATCCCCGAGACCTTCGAGGCGAGATCCACGGCTTCGCCCAAGACCGGCCGACCAATGAGAATGCAACTCTAGGTCCGAGGCGCTATAAATACCGTTCCGCAAACTTTCTTGCTACAGTCCATCATCCATCCATCATTTCATTCTACCAGCAGACCTCGCAGAGAGCAGACGTGCCGAGAGATCGCTCCCGCCTCCTCGCCGCCTATTGGTAGAGAGAAATCCTCCCTCCCATTGGCTGACAACCGAAACCTTCAAGCTTGTTCTCAGCAACCAAGCTTGAAGAAAGTTGAACTTGCCTCCTATTGGCTGAGAGCACTTCTGCCAGAGCTGCCTTCTCATTGGCTGCTGATACAGCTCTTCAAGCCACTTTTACGACTGCTGCCAAATTGGCGCAAAACTATAAGTGAAATTCCACTCCCGTCCATCCCCATCCATCCTTCCCTACCCCCATTCCCCCCCCCCCAAACTTCCACCACCATCACCACCATTCCTAGTCCCATTCCTACTACCTTCCCAGCTTATATTCTTCCCATCCTAACCACTAGTTAAGGCAATCCCTGCCTGTCTACCTATTCTATTGTTTCAGACCTCATTCAAAATCAACTTCAACTTCTTCCAACTAACACCATCAGTAGCCCTTTGCCCCTGGAGTAGCCGTTGTGGTCTTAAAACTCTCTAGGGGCACTGGGAGTTCTGCATCGTCCAGGCTCATACTTCTTCAGTAGTGCCTGCATAGGAGTTAGGTATTGGTCACTGCCTTCCATAAAGTGACTGCTAACTATTACTGTAACTCTAATTTCCTTTTAAAAAAAAAAAAGTTTTTTGGTTCTACCGCCCTTAATATTTGAAATTCTCCACTTTTATTTGAAGTTTTGTTAAAAAGTTAATATTTTTGCACCTTCCCCCCTTTTCAAAAGTCTCCCACATTGTTGTATCACAAATTTTCTCAAAAATATTCCCAAATTTTGAAATTTACATATTTATCAAAAAAAAGGTTGTGGCAAATCCCCTAATTAATTATTAAAGTATTTTTCACAGAGGGAATTAAATTATTCTTCTTTCAGAGGGTAAAATTCTAAAATTCTTGCTTAATCATGACATAATGGGTAAAGTTAAAATTAAGGACACTAGTCAGGGACTTGATGAAGAATCACGTCGCCTGGCAATATGGAATACTCTTCAGGAAAAATTTTGCTTTATCCACAAGCTCACTAAAGCTAATAATTACTACTTAGCTATAGCTGATGAAGCAACAATTGAAAAAATAATTCATCCTGACACCAAACTGGCTCTACACAATAATAAGTTTGAAGTTCTGGACCCCCCTCATCTGAATGCTTCACGCACATGGTCATAAACCCAGGGGGCTGACAGTTTGGTATATAATCTATCCGATGAAGAGCTCAAGTATGAAATTGAACAACGTAATGGTGTAAAGGTTACTGCAATCATCAAGCTTCCCAACACCAAAACCACATTCAAGGTAAAACTAGAGTCTACCCAAATGGTGAGAGATGGGGGGGGGGCTGTCTCATCAAAGGAACTTTCACCTTTCTGGACTGCAATCCTTTCCACCTAGATTCCTAAGCCAGGAGATCTACGCTGTTCCACCCCAGTGTCTGAGATGCTACAGCTATGAGCACACAAAAAAGAACTGCCCCAAGCCAAGTACTATAAAATCTGCTCAATATGTGCCTCTGAGGAACACTATTGGACCGATTGCACCAACCAGGAAAATCCAAAGTGCATCACTTGCAATGGGGATCACCCAACCATGGCTGCAAGATGGCCCAACAGGAAAGCTTTGACCAAGGACCAGGCTAAAACGATCAGGAACCAACAATCCCAGATCACTCCAAACAAGACCTTCGCCCAAGCCACAGCCTCAACTGCGCCGAATAGTTCAACACACCCAACAACAACATCTCACTTCATCAGCTCACTGTAATCAACACAGCTATAATAACTGCAAATTTGAGTGAAACAGTTGAACCAGGCACTTTCCAAACAATGATGGACGCTTTCTACAAAGCTAATGGCCTACCGTGATCAAAATTCCTACAGAGGCTATCCAGCTAGCTAAGAAAGTCTCAACATTGCTAAGTCAGAAAATCAAAACAACACCAGCCCCAATCAGCCCCTGACAATTGATGACGACATGGAAATTGAAGAAGCCAAGAGGAAAAGAATACAAAGCGATTCAAACTCTGAAGTTGAAATGCCTTCACACCCGGCGGAAAAAAAACAGCCACTTCAAACTATCACAAGCAACAACCTCATCCTACAATAATACAGACCCTGAAACACAAGGAGCTATGGCTCTTCCAAGCCTCCCTTCCATCAACCAGACCAAGAACCCCAAAATTGGACTTAGACTTTACATTTCCATTAACACGGCAAACCCCAAAAACCCTACCCACAATACCCTCAAGCGGATGATTTTTGAATATAAACGATGAAGTACATTTTCACAGAGGAATTAGAATAATACAGTCAAACAATATATACTGATGGAACAATAGAACTGGACAAATATAGTAACAGGATCACGAGGATAAACCACGATAAATTCCAAAAATTAAACTCAGGATTCTTTGACTTAAACGAAAGGAAAAAACACCATAATGGACACTCTCACAGTCATCCAACATAACGTACTGAAGTGGACCTTCCTTCGTAGTAAGGAACTAAGCAACATTTATTCTTCTTTCTCCCCACTCTTTATACTTCTCAATTCCACAGGGATACCCAACTCACGCGCATTAAGATCTGGAACTACAACGTTTTCCAATGCAACACCACTAACGATCAAAATGCCGGGACAGCAATAGCAGTAAGACGGGATATCTCAGTTCAAATTGAATAGACGGATTCAATCATGAACCTAATCGCAGTAGAACTACAGACAGTTCGGGGAGGAACCAGTAAATCATAGCAACGACTTATTTACCTCCCAGGAACCCAGTATTTCCTCAGCAGGATATCTTGTCCTTAATGAGACGCAATATCCCAGTCTATTTACTAGCAGACCTAAATGCAACTCACCCGGCCCTGGGCCACAAATGTACTAATCCCAGAGGCACCTTAATTCAAGGTCTTATGAACAGGAATCTAGTTTACTTTCTAGGACCAGATTTTCAAACATATTTCAGCAGAAGATCCAAGGGCAAACCTGACATCCTTCTGTCTAACAGATACCACATTTTCAATTATTCAATCACTCAGGGTCCTTTAACTTCCTCAGACCACATACCTATACTATTAAAACTTACTGTGAGACCTATTATGGTAGCCATCAGCCCAACACTCTGATTGACCAATGCCAACTGGGACCGCTTCAAGGATATTCTCGACGACTCTCTCTCCAACTATGACGAACCTGATAACATCAGAAAGGATAAAAACCTATATCGATGACAAAATAACTTTTTGGTACAGGATGATCAAAGAAGCCACAGAACTTTGTATACCCCTCAAAACTTTCAGGATCTTACCATATTCTAAAGAAACAGAGAATCTTAAGCAATTACAATATTGCTATAAACAAGCCCTAGTTTTAATTAATAATCATGGCCCATCACTGCAGCTATTAGAATACTTACAAAATATTAAAGAAAGAATTAAAATAGAAGCTAGGGAACTCATAAATTCGACTTGGGAGACACTTCTAAATAAAATCGAAGGAATCTACAGAGACCCAGGAAAGTTCTGGAAAATGATCAGAAGGCTTCTGGGTTCAGATACTGAACCTACAGCTTACATCCTCCATAACAACAGGAAGACTTTTGCTTTTTCCCCCCCCAAGGAAATCATGGAACCAATTTTTCAAGAGAATACTGGTCTAATATCTTCAAAATAAACCCATGGGAGAATCTAAGGTTTGACTTGCAACATGAACAACGAGTGATTGCAGCACTACATGAAACATGATGACCAAATAATACCATACGACACGGTAGACCTCGACAGATTAGATGTTGAAGACCAGTTTATTAAACCAATTCAACTGCAAAGACCATCATCAAAATAATCAAATAATTTTAAAAACAAAGCACCTGGCCATTCTAGAGTAAACAAAATTATTATTAAGCATCTTCCCAACTCCATGCTGGTCTTCCTAAGAGTCATTTTCAATGAAACCATAAGTATGGGCTACTGGCCAGTCTTTTCAAGAAAGCACTACTTCCCTTTGTGGGGAAAAAAGGGTAAAGATCTAACTATGGTTTCAAACTATAGACCAATTTCCCTTCTAGAAATACCTGGTAAGATCCTGGAAAAAATCATTCAGATAAGGGTTTAATGAGTTCCTCGAAGATAATTTACTAACCAATAATAATCAATATGGGTTTACTCAAGGCAAAGGAACTCAGCTTGCATTAACTAGACTATATGAGTACATAGCAGTCAAGAAGAGCTTAGGACACGGCTGCAACCTTATCTCTAGGGATGTCAGTCGAGCCTTCGATAAAGTCTGGCATGACGGTCTAAAATACAAACTTTTGGAGGCGCAATTGCCAGATTTACCAACCCAGACTGCTATGTAACTTTCTTGACAACCGGGTGGCAAGAATTAAAATTAAAGACTTCATAGGACCAGAGTTCCAGTTACAGTCAGGGGTCCCTCAAGGTAGTATTCTCTCTCCATCACTCTACAACTTCTACATTAAAGACACCCCTCCTCCATCTCAAGGTTGCCTTCAAATTATGTTCGCAGATGATCACACCCAAGTATAAACATATCCTACCAAAGCCAAAGGTATGCTGCAAAGAAAGACTATTAGAGAAATACAGAAAATCAACAACTACGAAAAGAAATGGAAAGTAACTACAAATATCAATAAATTCCAGCTCCTCTCAATTTCTGCTCGACGTCCCATGGATATCAATAGTCAACAATAGGAGAATTCCATATAACCAACAAGTCACAATTCTTGGGTGCAAATTTCAAAAATCAGGCATTCTTCCCCATGTACAGGCGAGAATAGCTACCGCGAGGAAAACGGTCAGTAGATTAAAAAGATTCAGAGGACTCTCGGCAAAAACTCAACTCAAACTATACAAATCACTAGCCAGGCCACAGCTAGAATACCCAGGCCATCATATTTGGAGCACTTAGCAAAACAGTACTAAGTAAAATGCAAGCAGTTCAGAATAAAGCTCTGAGGCCAAGCATATAGGGGAAAGTCCCCCCTACTTCAACACCAATAAGAGAGTTGCATAATCACTCAAATTTGGAGCCTCTGAATGTCAGGTTCCATAGACTTGGGCAGAAAACTTGGGACAAATTAAGTATAGAGGATGAAAACTTATTCAAAACAACCTAGAGATCTCACCATCAACCAAGTCAGAGATCACTACTGGTGGAGTAGACTTGAGCCAAAGGTCAATTGTGACCCCCCAGACCAAGGTATATTAATATACTGATAATTAAGAAAAAAAAAAAAATAGTATGTAATATATAGGTATAGGTATGTGTATATAGATATATAATACTATCATAATATTATAATGTATAATATATATTATATCTTATTATATATATATATATATATGTGTGTGTGTGTATATATGTGTATATATATATATATATATATATATATATGTATGTGGATGTGTATATATAGGTATGTAAAAAAAAAAAAAAAAAAAAAAAAAAAAAAACTAATACTAATAATAATATAAATCATAATTAACATTTAACTAAAATACATAAGGTGCTTGGTACATCTTAATCCCCACTGTCATATAAAATCAATTCCAGTTAGCAGGAGGTGAACCAAATTCCAACTGTTTTTCCGAGCCTTTCTTCTCTGTCTGTCCTTGCATGATGGCTAAACTAGTAATCTAACTTCGCAAGAGGGTCTGCCCCTCACTATTTCTTCTTCTACTATACTTCACGTTTCCATCTCTTTTTTTCCTTCAACCTTTCCCATTCCCGAGTATCCGCCGCCAGGCTTAAACTGGATTGTATCCAGAGGTACTCTTCCTTCTCCTTATTCCCCACTTCCTATCCTTATCCTAGTCCTTGCTACAGTCACTTCACGCACTCGTCAGAAGATGACTACGAGAAGGTCGAAACGTCACGTGATACCAGCTATACTAGCACCAATACCAGCCCTTAAACCTAAGACGACCCCGGCCCGAACTGGACTACACCTACGGAATAATACCAGCACTGACGACGACCCCTGCTTGACCTGGACCTGATATCTTGTTCTAATAAAAGATTCCTTCAGCATTTATAATTTTTGAAAATTCCCAATTTGAATATTGGCCAGTTACTCAGAAACATCGCTGAGCCTGAGAAGCGAATTGTAAGGAAAATAGAAAAAAACAATATATAAAATCAACTCGCTTAATTCTGCCATCCTTTTTAACAGAATAATAATAATAATAATAATAATAATAATAATAATAATAATAATAATAATGAAATACAAAAGATTGATGGAGTATCAAGACCTGAACATAGAAATAAGAAGGATATGGAATATACAGTGGGAATTATAATAATAATAATAATACACAATCTAGACACATGAGACATGATAAAATAGAAAAAGAAAATGAATAATCGGCACTTATCCACTAAATAGCTGAGGTAGCATAAAAGCTAGTAATCATAATTCTGGTAATAACAGTAATAATATTGGTGAGAAAAAAAAAAATATGCATTGAGAGTAATAACAGTTAGTGCACATATTATATAACTTAAATTTCAACTAAAGACCTTAGGTGGTTACAGTAGTCAGGGTCCAGAGGGCTAAATATATAAATTGAATGTAAAAAAAAAAACTTTAACTTGATAGTAATCACAGTAATAATGAAAAATTAAAATATCAGAAATAAATGTAATAATGACAAAAAACTGCAGATGACATCTTGCCAATACAGAGATTAAGTCCTTTAGGGGACAAATGCCTCATTTTCCATTTCTCCCCCCATAATTTAGATTTTCTTCTTGCTTCACTCCATTAGGATGCTTTGTATGAGCGAGTTGCTGCTGTTTCTCACTCGGGTTACCAGACTGGACATTGTTCGCCTAACAATGATTTTTTAAATTGTCCAGGTGGTTTTCTATGAACATCTGTGTGGCGGAGTGGTAGCGGGGAGTGTTTGTGAGGCGTCTTAGAATGTCATTGTGCACAACAGTGATGCGACTCATGGTCTCTCGGGTTATAGTTCGTCCAGAGGGAACACCCATAGATACTGTAGCAGTCCGAGCGGAAGAGCAGCAGTTTCACGTCTCGGTGACAGAAAGCAAACCTCCTTGCAATCATGTTGACAGCTGCACATAGTTTACGACGCCTCTGTTCAATGTCGTCGGTGATAATGTGACCCAAATACGGAAATTCGTGCACAAATTCCAGCCGATGGTTTCTGAAGAAAATTTGAGGTTCTGCAATATGCTTAAGTGATCTCGGTAGCAGCGACATGCACTGGGTCTTGGTTTCGTTGTACATTATGTCAAATTCCTCTGTATATTGGTGGCAAGTGTCGATGAGTCGTTGGAGACCCTGCACTGACGGGGAAATCAGAACCATATCGTCGGCGTAACAGAGGTTGTTTATAGTTGTTTCATTGACGGTGCATCCGATTGGGAGTGAGTTCAGTTTGACATTCAAGGCATCTGTGTACGTATTAAACAGGTATGGAGAGAGAATGCCCCCTTGCCGAAGCCCGTTTAGGGAGCCGAAGGTGTAAGATAATACGTTACCCCCATTGATCACAGAATGCTGTGTGGAGAACCAGCAATGTAAAATGCCAATTAGATACAGGGGTGTGCCCCTTTTATGCAGCTTCAGGTAGTTTACTCTGTCAAATGCTTTTCTCACATCTACAAAACAAAGGAAAACAGGAGAGGCTGATGATAGGTAGTAGTTCAGCAATTCTTTCAGTATGTAGATGCAGGTGTCGGTTGAGTGGTTTGCTTTAAACCTGAACTGGTTGTCAGTGGTGTGTAGAAAGGGGAGAAGTCTCACTAGAAGAACAGACTCAAGTATCTTCGATGCGATCGTTGTCATTGCAATCGGCCGGTAGTTGCAAGGGTCAGCTGCATCCTTTAGCTTGTTTTTGATTAATGGTATCAAGTGAACTAAGAGTAGGGAGTCTGGAAGAAACCGGTGAATTATGCACGCATTGAATAGGGCAGCTAGCAAAATGTAAATTATCGGATGGCAGAATTTGAAGGCCTCTGCAGGAAGACCATCACAGCCGGGCGATTTATTATTAGGTAGGCTGTTTATGGCATCGCTGATGTTACCTGGCGTAATATGGTCTGCAAAATGAAATTGAATGTTGTCAGTAAGGAGGTTATCTACATCTCTTCGGGAAGCTTGATCGTTTATGCAATTCAGGATATTGCTGAAGTGATCGCCCCACATACTTGCGATAGCTTCGTCTCCGACTGCTTCCCCTACTCTCTCTGATAGCTTTTTAGTTTTGGGATTAAAGGACTGTATATCTTTCCAAAGACGAGGATAATCACCAGTTTCTAAGTTTCTAGACATTGCATCGGCTCTCAGTTGTTTTTCATTTAACCTGCAGTGCTTAAGAGCAAGTTTGACCTGCGCTCTCGCCTGTCTCATTAGTAATGCAGTGTGTCCTTCCCTGGGGCTACCATTTTGCCTCTACGGTAAAAACATTTCTCGTGAGTAAGTATACAGATCTTTAACCAAGTCATTCCATCCAGGTATATGACGAGAATTACCTTGACGAAATCTGTAGGCAGTCCTACCCGAAGCAAGCATAGCAGAGATTATGTTCGAATAGAATCCATTCAGATCCCTCCTGCGGTGGTCATTTCTACAATTTGTGTTAGTACAAAGTAAGGCGTCTGCCGGTTGAACTATTGACCGCAACCTGATTTCCGTGGTCGCCCTAAAGTATCTGGTTTTCTGTTGGTTTTTAAAATTCCAGTTTACTGCTGGTGGCCGAACAGTTAGGGGGTTCACGGTAGGGAGGGATGGGGTTCTGAATGACACCTTTAATGGGATGTGATCGTAGCCCATTGCAAGATCATAGCGAATATTGCAGGTCATAATAGAATCATGAAGTTGTGGAGAGTGATGCAGTGGTCCAGCCAGGAAGTTGTAATTGCGTCCGCTCTATTATGCACATATGAAGAAGAGGAGGGAGGGGGGAGCATTACATCGCTAATTTGGAGAGCATGATTTTGACAGAAGCGAGTAAGTTCATTATAAAATTGTCTTGTGGGGTGAGAATTAAGGTCCCCGACGTTATACAAATATGATCAGCAAGAGAATCATGAATAATACTGTGTAACTCCCCTAGGACCATGCAGTAATGATCAAATTTATTGTTATTTGTTACCCATGGGCATATAAACATTAATAATTAGGATTTTAGAGTTCTCTACTGTCACTTGAAGCCCCAGTAATCTGTCACACCTGTAGGTCATCACCTTTATCGTATTGTCTAACGATTTGTGCCACAGGAAAGAAAGGCCTCCTTCGGGCGACGGCTAGGATTTGATCTGTAACTTGCATCGATGAAGTCGAGAAGGTTCTGAAGTCTTCATGAATTGAATCGCAGATGGCAAGGTGGTGTGGCCAGAGGAGCGTTTCTTGCAATGCAATGATGCCTTTGAAGTTTTTTGCAGAACATGTTTAGGAGAGGAATGTTCCGCTTGAGGTCAAAAATATTCCAAGAGATTATGTTTAATGTATCCATGGCTACTTACGAAGATGGGAGCTGAATGCGCTGATCATTTGGGTGGATGGGGGTTTAGCCAGGGGGAGTGGGCAGTCACTCGCCGTGGGGGTGACTTGGGCACTTGCTGTGGAAATGACCCTGGTTGGAGTGTCAGTAAGTTCCCCTGGGAGTGGTTGTACCATAATCATAGGAACACTGGGCACGATCCCAAGATTCCTGAAAAGGAATCTGGAAAAGCTTGAGGCTGAAGTAGCTCCAGGACTCATGCACAGCGCACATAGTAAGAAAAGTGATAGACTCTTAAGGAGGCAGGAAGCAACCCGGAACCCCACACTATAAAAACCATCCAGTCGAATAGAACGATTGTGATAAAAAAAAATAAATGAATAGAAAATAAAATAAAATAAAAAATAATAATACAAAATAATAATAATAATAATAATAAACCCGACGGAGAGAGGATATAGAAGAAGATTGGTCAACATCCGGAATGAGAGGAATAACACCCCCCAAACAGAGCAGAGGCTGGCAGACCAAGTAAGGAACATAAAGAAAAAGAACTGGCTTCAACAGAAAGAGAGAACTGGAAAGGGAAATGTCACACGACAACGAATAATAATAATAATAATAATAATAATAATAATAATAATAATAATAATAATAATACGTCAATAGGTTTCGGTTTCTTTTTGAATTAGCAAGACAAAAGATGTAGAGCAATACAACGTACTTGACAATTGAGATTCATTTTCGAAGTGAATGAACTATTTACGCATTAATAATGATGATATAGTAATAATATAATATCAATAATTATTAGGAGGGAAAATAAAATCACGTCGAAAATACGGCTAAAAAACATTTTGACGACTACTGACTGCCCCGACTGCAAACACAGATGAAGTTTTTGTCCAACTTCAGCAAGGGAGGGCAAAGCGTGACCTGGAAATCGTAGGAGTTTGGGGAGCGGAGGGGAGAGGAAGAGCAGAATGAGTGAGGGAAAAGGAAAAGGAGAGAGAGCATATATATATATATATATATATATATATATATATATATATATATATATATATATATATATATATATATATATATATATAAATATATGTGTGTGTGTGTGTGTGTGCGTGCGCGCGTGTGTGTGTAAACATACATCTACATGAAGGTATAAATACCATCGTACGTATTACTAGGCTCTCTCTCTCTCTCTCTCTCTCTCTCTCTCTCTCTCTCTCTCCTATTCTTATATTTCTTACTTGAAATGGAATGATATGACCTCGCTGAAGCATGAGAATATTAACTGCCTTTGTTTCTTGCAACTTTATGGAATAGTGAGAGCAATATTATATTTTTCAAGAGAAAAACAACTATGAGAAGAGAGAGAGAGAGAGAGAGAGAGAGAGAGAGAGAGAGAGATACATTTGTTCACTTCCGAGACCTCAAGCCAGTTTGTTGCCCTCAGCCAAACAGACACAAATTGGCTTTAACAACAACCCCTTATACCGTCTCTCTCTCTCTCTCTCTCTCTCTCTCTCTCTCTCTCTCTCTCTCTGA
>NC_087204.1:32161335-32163835 GCF_015104395.2 Macrobrachium nipponense | reverse complement strand
ATGCAAAAAAAAAAAAATATATATATATATATATATATAAAATAAAGATAAATAAATAAATAAATAAATAAAATAAAATAAACAAATAAAAAAGTATTGAAAGAACTGTTGATGTTAAGGATTAGGCTGGCCAGAGCCAGCATTGGCTCCTGCTTTTATAAACCCTGGAAACTTAAAAGAACTAACAGTTAAAATCATGAAAATTATCTCATCTATAAAACATTTAAAGCCTTATTTGTTGACCCTTGTAAAATTAGTAGTATAGTGACTCATTAAGACCTTTGCTAATAAGGAAGGTGGACACTGACTCTTGATTTGTGCAGAGAAAAGGTCGTCCTATTTGTAACTTCGTAAATCTACAGAAATACGACGAATGAAGCCCCATTTAAATTAGGAAAATAATGACCAATGCCTTGTGTTTGTGCAGGGAACTATATTCCGGTTTCTAAAGAATTCTTCGACCTCTTGAATCTGTATTGGTGTTACAGGTATTTTATTACAATCCCATTACACAGGTACGCGTGTTTATATACTTAAAAAGCCTAAATACTATGAAATACTATATAATATGATTATGCTATCAGGCAACAGAGACGGAAAGCAATTTATACCGCTGAAAAGGTGAAATGAATTTTTTCAAACAAACTATTACCGTGGTGGAAAAGTTTTGATTGGCAGACGCGAGTAACGGAACACTTGAGTAACTGAATCTGTCAGCCTCGGTTGAGATGGAGAAAAATGTCGATTGGATTACGATTCGAATTTAGTCACGTCCCGCAGCTTATAGGATGAAATGGGGGATGGTTCATCTCTCTCTCTCTCTCTCTCTCTCTCTCTCTCTCTCTCTCTCTCTCTCTCTCTCTCTATATATATATATATATATATATTATATATATATATATATATATATATATATATATATCTATATATATAATGATATTGTTAATTATTATACATTGCAGACTCTCTCTCTCTTTATATGTATATATATATATATATATATATATATATATATATATATATATATATATATATATATATTGGGGTGTTGCCTTGCAATTGTTTGACTAACAAGGCACCCCGTTGGTTATTTCTAACATGCGATAATATTCGCAATATATCGGTTTATATACATCACATCCTAGACAAGTATCATGTCTCTGATAATATTTCTTCTAAGTTTCCATCTATCGTAGGTAGGTTTGAAGTCGTTGAAACACAGAGTACAAAAATAAGATACATTCTTCTATCTTACATCGTGGAGAGATACAGAGAAGGATTTGATAGGTTTTCAAGCGAAGAGTGCTAGTTGAAGTCTGATATACAATTCTGTTGCGAGTACATTAGTCGAGTGACATATTCCGCAATGTTATACAAACACACGAGTATACGGATCTAGGTCATGTGACGTAGGCGTAGGCCAACACAAGAACGTCAACATGCATTTTGCCACTGGGGCATCGGTTGGCGTTACCTTTTAAACTGATGATCCAAGTGTATTCAAATGAAGATGTGATACAACGCCAAGTCAATGCAATGTCATCTATTCACTAATTAATATTTAGGAATATTGCAAGATCCTACTAGACTACAGTAGTCATCATATTACACAACAACATGTTGCTTCTCATAGAATGACGTGATACATTCTATTTCATATGTAATTATTACACAATGCTTGGTCCGCTATATGAAAACAAACATTAGATTATAGTTATACAGAAAGTTTGACTTGCACTTGACTTGCAACAGTGTAATTGATTTTTAAAATATAGATGCAAAGCTGTGACAAACATATACGTAACTTCCACTAGAGTGACTAAGAAATGATATACAATTGGTTATATGTAGAAAATCTGATATAGAAAATACTTATAAGTAAAAAAAATTCATGGTGTACACAAATACAGATTCACGTATGAGGTATAAGACATATGCATATGATATTAATAGTAAATAATAATGATCACGTGATATATAATGATACAGTTATATACTTCTAGTCATGAGGATAAATATACTACAGAAAATACTAATGTACTTCTGATAATTGCATGACCTAAAGATTACTTGATAAAAATCATATATTAACCGAAATTAGTGGTACCAAAATGTGATAAGATACAAGCTAACAGATTGATTATAGGCTACCAGATTTATTTATACATATATATGTATTGATTCAAATAAATATGATCAATATATGTGCACTTGATGCAAATGATTAACATAAATGACTAATCTAAGTGATTAATCTAGGTGCACTTTATATAAATTCCTAGTACGCACACGCACAAATATATATTGATTCATTGTTTAACTTCTATATTCTTCAAATAAGCATGCTGATAGATATATTATTGTTTTGATACTGATACAGATTCTAATTCTTAACTGATATTTTACATATGGAATACATAGCCAAGGAGATTCCTACTACACATTTAACTAGCGTTTCAAACAACTTTTCGTATTTTACACAGTTCCAGACAACCTCCTA
>NC_087204.1:32148835-32156335 GCF_015104395.2 Macrobrachium nipponense | reverse complement strand
TAACAAACATGAAATATAAGAAAATGAACATAAAAAGCATAGAAAGTAGGAAAATAAACATGAAAAACATAGAATATCAGAAAATAAACATGAAAAACATAGAAAGTACGAAAATAAACACGAGAAACATAGAATATCAGAAAATATACATGAAAAACATAGAATATCAGATAATAAACATAAAAAACATAGAATATCAGAAAATAAACATGAAAAGCATAGAATGTAAGAAAATAAACATAAAAAGCATAGAATGTAAGAAAATGAAAATAAAAAGCATAGAATGTAAGAAACTGAAATTGGGACTTGGTTTTTTCCATAACATATTCAACTGCAAATATCATATCTTATCAACTGAGGCCAATATGTCTTTAGTATCTTACTGATTTTTCATTGTTCCCCTGTAAATAACTATGTCCAGTCAATGTTAATTACTGTTTCATTATCATATTTGTATGTGTTCATGTTCATTTGATCATGTTCTGAATATGATATTATTGTTACCTTGTATGTTATTATATCATTTGATGACCATATTTATCTAATGTTACATTTCATTTTATACTTTAAGTTATTTTCCGAGTTGTATTCATTTCATAGGTCATATGTCATATTTCATGTTAAGATTTCCTGTTATATTTCTTCACGGTATTATTCTTTCTGGCCATGCTCTTTCATTATTCAATTGCATTTTATATTTCAAGTTATTTTCCGAGTTCTATTCATTTCATATTTCACATATATTTCATTTTATATTTCCTGTTATACTTCTTCGTTTTATTATTCTTTATGGCCATGCTTTTTCATATTCAATCTCATTTCACCCAATCATATCATATATATTGTCATGACATATAAATTAAGCATCAATAAGGAAAATGTAAATGCAAGTCACTATTTCAACATATCTATTACAAAAAGAAAAATTATTAATGATAAAAATTGCAAAACTAATTCAATCTTACAAAAATAAGTAAAATACAATTTATTCTAAGAAATTAATATGTTTATTTACAAATTCACTCTATTGTATCTGGGTCAATGTCCTCCTTATCACCTGCGGCAGGTTTTGGTGTCGAAATACTGGCGCCAGGGGTAGGGGGCCGCAAGTCTGCCAAGAGACTGTTGACCAACGGCGACATCGAAGAAGTGGAAGGTCGAAGAGAGAAGTTCAGTGGTGTCGAACGTCCATTGGGGAAGAATGTCAGTGTGCCTAGCCTTGGCGCCGGAGTTGTGTACCCATGATGAACTACCTGCTGCTGCGGCTGAGCCTACTGTTGAAGGTGTGGATCATAAAAAAACACAGGTTGGGGGTTGAGACGTGAACCACTGGTGTGGTGATGCCCGAACCGGTTGCACTGCAGAAGGTGTCGAAGTTCCAGGTTTCGTCTGCATCTCCTTATCAATTCGCAGGGGCATCCAGTGGGAACAACCGCCACAAGCCATGGCCTCTTTCGTGGCCGCATCCTCTTCCTCGGGCCCCTTCAAACTATGACAAATCTTGATGACTTGCTTGAAGAACTGTTTCTGGTATCTTCGAGGCACATACTCCAAGCGCTGCATCAAGTACTGCACAAACACTGCGATGTCACGGTGCGTGTTGTCCTGCGCTTGTGGCATCAGTGTGTTAATGCTTGTCATAATCTGGGTCAGTTGAATCTGCAGACCTTCTGTAGAGTCAACTGACATGTCGGCGGATAGCCGTCGGTCCTTTGGCAGGTTCGTCGCTCTCTTCTGTTTCAGCCGCCTCCTCCGCTGGATCGAAGCAGTTGATAAGCCCGACATGTCGGTAGAGGAATCGTCTGCATCGGTTCTGTGTGACGATAGAGGCAAGAACCGATCGCTGGCTACTGTGCTTTCGTGGGCGATGTGTCCTCCCAGGAATCCCCACGTGGTCATCACCTCCTCCTCCCGTGGTGTCCTGTTGCGTGCAGCCGACCCACTCTTTTATTCTCACTTCTCGATCTTCTCGAAGAACTTGCAGACTTGCTGGAAGCTGCATTCGATAAAACTCGCTGCCAGTTCACGCCAGAGTTCCTCCTTCCTCTTGGAATTCGACCATTGCCTGTCCCGCTTGTCGTACAAGGTAGGGTGGGCCTTGAATTCCACGATGACTTCCTTGTCCTCTGGCGTGAACGGGTAGTCTTGAATGTCCTTCTTGCTGGGGCGGTATCGTTTCTTTGGTTGCACGACGATACCACTCGGGCCTGCAATGTCCTGGGATTCCACAATGGATATGGTCAGCTCAACGTTCAGCTCTTCCTCGTGTTCAGAGGTCTCCGACCGTTGAGAAGGCTGCATGTCCTGGGTGTCCTGGGTGTCCTGGGTGTCCTGGGACTGCTTGGTAGGCCTGGGGGTAGTCTTCCATGGGGGCATCGTGTCATGTGGCCGGGAAAACATCGCTGGGAAAACGTGGCTGGGTGAATGTGGCTGGGTGAACGTCCCTGGGTGAGTGCATATGGGTGAACGTCGCTGGGTAGATGTTGCTGGGTAGAAGTCGCTGGGTGAACGTCGCTGAGTGAACGTCGCTGGGTGAACATCGCTGGGTGAACATCCCTGGGTGAGCGCACGTGGGTAGACGTCGCTGGGTAGACGTCGCTGGGTAGACGTCGCTGGGTGAACGTTGCTGGGTGAACGTCCCTGGGTGAGCACACGTGGGTGAACGTCGCTGGGTAGATGTCGCTGGGTAGACGTCGCTGGGTAGATGTTGCTGGGTAGACGTCGCTGGGTGAACGTCACTGGGTGAACGCCCCTGGGTCAGCGTGCATGGGTCAGCATCCCTGGGTGAACGTCGCTGGGCGAGAGAGCCTGGATGAGCGTCGCTGGGCGAGAGAGGCTGGGTGAGCGTCGCTGGGCGAGAGAGGCTGGGTCACAGAGCGGCTGGTCAGTCAGGCAGTCACAGCGAGAATGATGCCCCAGTGGTCAGTCAGGCCCCTTTTATCCTCCCCAGAATGCACGCCAACCTTCCATCCAATCGACCTACGGAGACGCTGTAACACGCCGCACGCCCCGCAACGTGTGCGGCATGCATTAATCATGTATGACGGCGCCGTGACATCAGGCCGTAACACTCCATTGCGGGTGGTACGACATGGTGCGGTGTGGCACGGAACCATGAGGGTTCTTACCTCTTTTATTGCGAGGCCGCGCCACACTGCATACGGCCTCGTGCGACTTAATCAACCCGCCAGATGCCGATCAAAAATTTGAAATTATTTAAAATCTGGGCGGCGTCGCGCTGCTTTAACGGTCTTCGCCTGCCCCCTCCAGCGAGGTGGCATGCTTTTGGTGCGTTTATAGTGCGGTTTGTAACGGTTTCTTGTGGTCCCACGCCGTAACAGCCCGCACCATGAAAGTGCGTAGGTGTAAACCAGTCTTAAGGGAGATGGAGAACAAGAATCTAGAGGTGAAATTGGGACAGGAATATAGAATTTAGGCCAACGACCAAGCACTGGCACCTATGAGGCCATTCAGAACTGAAACGGAAATTGACAGTGAAAGGATTGAAAGGTGTAGTAGGAGGAACGCCTCGCAGTTGCACTTGGCAAACATTGATAGGAGTGGGTGGAAAGTAAGATGGAAGAAAGAGAATACAGTGAAAGGTACAGTGAAAGGAATGAAAGGCGTTGCAGCTAGGTGCCGAAGGTTCGCTGCAAAGATCCTTGGGTAATACCTACACTGGTGGAATTAAAGAGAAAACCCCCATAGTTACCCAACAAATCAATGCTAAAGCGGTTGGACTGCAAGAATGAGGAAAGGAAGCGAGGATAGAAATAAAAATAAGACGTAGTTAGTGGCCAATGGGACGCTGAATCACCCTTTAGCAATGCTTACAGTGCACCACTTGAGATGCACTGACTGTGTCACCCTACAACCGGAAAGGTGAAAAGGGTATCCAACCGTTATGGGAACGAAAATGAAATTCGTGTTCACGACAAGGAGGAACGCAAGGGGAAACTCAAGCTTTCAGAGTATGACAAGGAATTCAGATTAACGAAGGATGAAAAGGCAATTGAAGGGTTAGACGAATAAGAAAAAAAATCAGGGTTATAAAATAAGAATGAAACGTAAGGGTACAGATGCTGAATAAAAATTCAATCTTACGATAGCTGGAAGTGGAATTAAGTTTAATAAGAATTAAATCCAAAAAGTAAAAACGGATTTGTACTAAGCAGGGATGAAGTATAAATATTTTACATCGATGACAATTTAATTCAGTATCACAGGGGATTTTAGCTTCATGGAAGGTTAATAAAAGTTTAAAGGCTAGAATTATTACATCCACCATTTAAAATAGGCTGATTTGCTCATGTCAAGCTAACATCCACTTGATTTTCCCACATTTTGAGATCTTCACTTTTAATATTTGTACTATGAATAACCTAGGTAAGCAAAAAGATAGATTTAAAAGCAACACATCATTAGCAACTTGGATGCCTTTGACATAGGATGGTACTACATTACTAGAACCTAAATGGGACTTCTCGTCAACTAACACTTTTATGGACTCATTTAATTAACAGCAATTAAAAAAAATAGAGAGCAGATTTCAGAGAAAAAGAAACTAACTCGCTCTCTAACTCTTTCACTCTTTAACCTTCTCTCTCTCTCTCTCTCTCTAACTCCCTCCCTCAAAAAAATGAAAACTCTCTCTCACTAACTAACACCCTAAAAAAAAAAAATCGAATCTTAGCCCTAAACTTATTCTTCACAGGCTGGAAGCACTCGAGGTTTGATTTTGTAATTCAGTTCCCAACCAAATTTGTTGGGAAGTTTATTCCATCAAAAGGGGCAAATCCATTTAAAGATTTAAAATTACCATTTTTAATGACATTTTATTTGACAGTCCTTTTATTGCCTAAATACTGGGCCAAGTATGTTTACACACAGCTTAATTTTCGCCAGACTTTGTAGAACAAAATAAGAGGCAACGGTAACTTAAAAAAGTACTAATTTCTTACTGATCCCGTTATCATAATGAACTACAATGGAAGAAAAAACTTCCCAATGGTATATTGGGTGATAACAATTTTACCGAAAAAGCAACTTTATCTGAATCGACTTTCTCTATAATAAAAATAGCTTTGGTTTCCGTTGGTCTCTTTCAGTCATCAGTTGCACTCTCGACATGAGAATGCCCTAAACAATTACAATCCTAGGATATCTTTATTTTTGGTTTGGTCAGCTACTTCTATGATTGCAGATAACGGCAGACTACTACGAATAGATTTTTATTACTTTGTCCAGATTAGAGAGCTGTATCCTTTAATTTTGCTTCCGCTTAAGGGATATATCTTATACAATTTCTTTATGGGCCAATAAAAGACCTTACAAGCATGAGAGAGGCAAGAATAAAACCTCATGGAAACCAAGGCTAGAATAAAAATATTTCAAAGTTAACAAAATACTTGTATTTTGGGTCACGAAAGATTGGTCCACAAGATGTCTGTAACTTTGCCCATGAAAAAAAACTTTAATCTTCAAGGGAAAGACCAAGCAACTCAAAAGCACCTTTTGGTGAAAGACCGATCTTCTCTTGAAGTTCAAAACTTAGTAGATTCACTCAAAACACTACAATTCTCGAAGATTAAAGGTCAGGTCAGTTCGAAGCCTTTGTAAACCGTTGTACTGTGGTAACGTTTGGATTCGTCAGAACTACCACCCTGAAACGGAGGAAAATGTGACAGATTGGGAACCATATAGCCAATAATTTCTCTTAATAAAATTGACTAAATATTAGTAGTGTTCATGGAGGTGAAAACCCTGGTCAAATGAAGTCTAATAGATATGATGAAAATAATCATAAGTAGCAACGATACTATTTGGGCTGCTGTTATTACCAGACATTACCAAGGTACTTGGTAAATCCAGATTATAAACTTTATTTAAAACAGTATTTCTGGTGTTGTAAAAGGAACACCAAACTTTAAGAACAAATCTCACGTTAAATGAATTAAAAACTTACTCTCCCTATGAAACACTTCAAGGTGGTAATTGGAACACTGACATTCAATGCAAGTTTATGCAACTTGTAATTTCGGGCAATTCATGTCAACAAAACCTGGTGGCCCCTTCGGAATTAAAGTTTTGAATCTAAAGAATGAATGTCAATATATAACTAAAGCCAAAGACTTAACTCCTGGATTAATTGCAGGCTTCTTGACGAATCCCACTGTGGACATGTATAGCGGGCCGTAGCCCACTATACATGCCACAGGGGGTACCTCCACCGCTTCAGGGGCGGCGCCCCTGAAGGGTTGGAGGTGAAGGAGGGCGTGAGTGCAATCTCGTCCTGACGCAAGAATCCACAAGAGTCAATCTTGAATGTGCAATCCCACGCTCAGCTTCTCCTGAAAAATGTCAAGTGTTAATATTGTTTGAGAACGTATACACGCTGATTGACATTAAATTTGTTCAAACGTATATATTTCTATGCGTAATAACCAGTATAATAAAATATATACGCCTGATATAAAATATTCATATTATAAAATACATTTATAATGCAAAACGTTTTATGTTGAAACAGACCGTGCTTCGTTCAAATCAGAATAAAATTTCATCAAAATGACAAAAATTTGCATATAGGATTGTCTAAATTTAATTGCGATTACTTAAAAGACGACAGAATTAGCCTTTAAAATCATGTGTCCATTTGGGTATTCTGAAACTAGTAAAGGTATAAAGTTTCCCTCATCCCCATAAAATCACATAAGGTATATATGAATACAAAAGCATGAAAATGTTCTACCATCTTGCAATAAACTAGCTGACAATCCAGGTAAAACTTAAAGTCAGGCAGTTTTATTATAGGGGTAATTAATTAAAAATTTCTAATATTAAAATAAATTCTCGAAACCATTAAGAAACGCGGAACGTATAGCCACTTAGCCATCAGAATCGATGGAGATCATTCAGGAGAAAATTTGTAGCTTTTGCCCTCCGGACTATAAAATGAGTTATTGAGAGTCCTCAAAAATAACTTATTTTCCACAGAAGCGGTACTTCAAAACTAAACGTCGAGCGCAATAGATCCTGGAGAAGAAAGTAAATTTCAGTTTTTGCTTTTTACCTAAATAACTGAAAAGTCGGTAAACTTATTTACAAAATTAGTAACAATCTTAATTTCAAAACTCAAAAAAATTCTTTACAACCAAGTGCGTATCTGCAGTGTCTATTTTCATACACCTTTAATGTCATGAAATGCACAACATAATAAAACAAAAGCTATTAACCATAATGCGTTCCATATATACTAAAAACAAATGAAACCAATGTAATGGCAAAGTACGTTGAAATATTATCATTGACGCATGTTCACTTTAGATTTACTAAAATATCCTTACCACTTTCCGGAGAAAACCAGGGAACCCCATCGAGGGAAACGCTGGCTGCTGATGCTGAACCGCCAACAACGGAAGACACGTCGAAAGGATTTTGAACTGCCTCCTAGGCAGTTAAGAAAAAAAATGAGCGTCTTGAAAAATTCGGCGATCTCTT